>NW_024349797.1:19496070-19552718 GCF_902729225.1 Pteropus medius | reverse complement strand
TTCCTTCTCTCTCTCTCTCTTTCTTTTTTTTCTTAAAAAAAAACTCAATATAGGTAGGAGATATTGCACAAGACAGAAGATAGAGAAAAACTTTAGCATGCTGTTCAGTTGGAGAGATGAAGCATTTACTCGAACTGGCTCAAGCAATGGAGTTTATTGTAAATATATAGACGGATAGGCTGGGAATTCAGAAAAAGGAAAAAAAAACAAAAAAAAGCTCCAAAACAAGCTTCGGAAAGGCTGCAGTTAAGGCAGTCTGGAGTAGTCTGCATTTTCAGTGCCTCTCACTTGGGGCCAACACACCTACGTGTTTTCATTTCTCTCTCCTTCTTGATCAGCTTCTTTTTCTCTTTTCTCTTAAACACATGCCCCAGTAGGACCCCCAGCCAGTGAGTACACATAACTCTCAGCTCAGATCCCTACAGCTTCTTGGCAGCAGGCTCAGAATTCACTTCCATAACCCTTGGCAAGAGATCTACTTGACTCAGCTCATCTTTTCCAGCCAATCCACTTGGAGTTGAGGTTGTGGCAAAGTCTTATTTACCCTGAAGCTAATGAAGCTTAAGATTTATCTCTTCACTGCATGGGCCCCTTCCAGGGCCTGGGAGGAGCCCTCGGAATGTGGTCATGTGTCTTGGGAACATCTGCCTTACTAAGATATTTTATCCATGTTGGTTAAGACGGCGGTCTCTTTCCACCCTGACTTCTCCCCTTCACGCCGTCCCTAGCCCCATGATTTTAGGATGACCAGGGCGTTTGGGGGACCCACAGAAGAAAAACTTCAGTTGGAGATACACTTTGTTCGTGTCTGTGTGTTCACAATCGCTTCCAGGAATAGCTGAGTTCTGCTCCCTTTCCTGACGTGGTGAATGGTTTGACTTCCAGAAACATCACTGCTGCCAGTGGTGCTAACCCACCTGCCACTGTGACAGGAGGATTTGTGGCTAGAGGTCATGTCCTCAGCGCCCAGGCCTGGGAGTAAACGAATAAAAGATGAGAAATAAACTCAGATGCACAGAGACGAAAGCTATGCGTGGAAACTTCTACTCATCAGATGTGTAATACTGTAAGAGAGCTTGTGTTCTCAGTGCTATCTGGTAAAAACGGAAGTCTTATACTGTTGGGAATATACTAGATCATACGGCATAGTCAGGTATAAACACAAAAGACTTTTTAAAATTAAATTGTGTTCATAGGGCAAAAGCCCATAGTAGGACAACAAATGGAAAATATATTCTGCACAGCTCATCTCTGTAAGAAATTTGATAGCTTTTTTTTATGCTTGGCCACATCTTAAAAATTTGCATGATGTTACTAATACTGAGATGCTATTGTGAGGTAGCAGCTCTACAAAACTTTTCCAAAGTGTAACTAATAATAAAAAATCATCCACGAATTATCTTTCTATTCTCTTTAGGAAAAAAGTGATGTTTCAACATTTTAGTTATATGTATATGCAGCCAAAAATGCAGGGGTAAAGAATTTTTGAGGTGTTTCAGACAATAAATTAATACAAATTATGTTGTTCTTCTGGATCTTGGTCAACTTTTTAAAAAATTGTGATTTTTTTGAAACGTATTTTCTCATGTTAAATACATATTTGATATAATAGATAACTTTCTATTTCTTTTTGTAAAGAGCATCTCCAAATTCTATATGCTCAGCCCTCGTGGATCCAGATCTGCCTTTAATCCCAGGGCCTGCAAGTGGGCTAGCCTTGACTCTAATGGTCAAGGCTAATCTGTGACAAAGTGGTCAGGAGTGAGAAGCCCGTTCCACAGGGCACAACGTAGGACTTGGGTGTTGCTACTTAGCTATGAGAATGGCCAGAAATTCAGAAGAGAAAAGATGAGTGACTCTGTGTCTCAAACACAGACCTTAAAAGAGATAAATCATACGTGGTGTTTTTCCCTTGAGGATCTCACCATCTATTAACAGAATAAACGTAAGAACAAAGGACTGTTATTTTCATGTCTAAATGGTACAATGAGAGACTTAAAAGGAAATAATCAATCCTAGTTATTTAATAAATATATAGTAATGCCAAAAAGTGCTTTCAGTGTTTTACAAATATTCATCGATTTAATCTTCAGAACACCCAATGCATTAAGTATAATTATCATTTCTACTTTACAGAGGAGAAAGCCAAGCATAAAGATATGATATACGTTATCCAAAATCACCCAACTGGAAAGCGACATGGCAGGGATTTGAACTCAGGCATTCTTAGTACTCCCAACCACTCACTATACCACGCAGAGGGAAGACAGGAGAGTGTGGAAGGCTTCACTGAACAGCAACTCTATGACAAAACCCTCCGGGTCCCTTTCAGACACCAAGTCAGTGGAGGTGAGCACCCCATGTCTGAGGTTATTGTAGACAAGAGATCAGACACAGGACCAGAGAGTCATGGTCAGATGTGATAGTTGGCAGCCCGAAATCAAGGGACAGAAGGACTGAAGAGCACAATTAATAGCATGACCTTAAAAACACAGGATACCTAGAGTCCTCTTGTGTGGGGTCAAATTGTCCTGTCCTCTCCTGATGGCTCTGATGGAGTCACTCTCGCAGTGCTATGATCAGAGTCCCAAGTAATGACCCGGAGTCATCAAGAAGAATTAACACGAAGCACATTTTCTTTCCTGTCTATGTAATACACTGTAGAAGACTTCATGGCTAAAGAGGTTAAAATGGTTTGAATGCTAAAAACGATCAGCTCTAGTCATATGACATATAAACTAGCTGATTGTGTACAATTCCAAGTGACTGGAATAATGCAGCTATTTGAAGCATCCTTCAAAAGGGGCGGAGTGGCGGTCTTCCCGAGGATGCTGACTGAGAAGGCTGCTTCCCAGATTTGGGTCCCGAAGGGCTGGAACAGGGAGGGCACTTCTGTTCTTGGAAAGAAGTTGTGGGATAGCCCAGAGCGTGACTTTAGAGGATGGGGCTGGGGTAATGGAGTCCACCTAAGACAAGCTAGAAAAGGATCAATGATACAACCAGAGAGGAAAGTCTGACATCAGATGGAGACAGGTTAGTACAAGTGACAAACGAGAGTAGAGATTCCATCTTTCTGTGGTGAGGTCTTCAATGTTTGGGTCCAGGAGACTCACGAAGACGATCATTTGTTTTTATAATAAAACATGGTAGATCCAATGGTGAATTGTGGCTGAATGCTGTTACGACTCTCCAGTTCCTCCTGTCTGCTGGAGAAAGACAGGGCCTTTGATATGGGCACAAAGGGACCAGCATGTAGTTCGACATTCCATAGGCAATGACTGCACAACGTTTTGTGACTCGTTACACAAAATCTCGAGGGTGGCTCCCCTTGCCTCTCTTTAATGCGCTCATCCTTTTAAACACATCGCATCGTGTTTCTGACCAGGCATTCTGGGTAAGCTTCCTTACTGAGGGAAGAGGTGTTAATTTTTAGAAACAATTATCATTATGACCTTGATGATTAAGTAGGATAATTAAATGGCGTTGTGACTAATATGTTTTATATCATAAACATTGCTTTCTGATCTACTTACTGGGGGGAAATGCCATTTTTGAAAAGAAATGAGTATTTTTTAACATGATTAGCAAGCCATCTGTTGACATTTCGGTGCAATCTCTCATGCAAGTCCCTAGCTTACAGCTTCGGTTTTATCATACCGAGAACCCAAAATAGTACTGCCTTTTGCAGTTACATCAAAATAAGGTGATTTAGAAAGGGCAGTCTTTAGAAAACTCAAGCGTGCATCTCGAGCTTACCTAGGCCATCTCTTTGGAGACCCAAGGAAGCTCTGATTTAAAGATTAATAAATTAAGGAGAAAGTATTTCTTCTCTGCCTCCTTCCTTTCTTTCTCTCTTCTTCCGAAGCAGAAAGAACATAGTCAGGCTTTGAATTTAGATGGATCTGGGTCCAAATCTTATATTCACTAGGATTCTTATGGTTTCAGGTGATAGAGATTCCACTGGAACTAGCTAAAGCAGAAAGAGGGAAGTTATTTGTTATTACTCAAACCACAAAAGGGGCAGAGTAAAGCTGGCTTCAGGAATAAATGAATACGTGATCTGAAGATCTTTCTTGCTGTATGTTGTCGCCACTGTGTGTGTCACCTTCACGTTCTCAGATCAGCCACTCTGTGTGGCTCAGACGTGGCCATAGAGAATGATGGGTTGGTGATCAGAAAAGTGAAGAGCTTTCTTTCAGCTCCAAATCAAAAGGATCGTGATAGGCCAGGCTTGGGTCATGTGACTATACTTTAAACCAATCACCGTGGCCTGAGAGCTGAGGAACATTATGCTTTGATAGCCTGGGCAGGGGAAGTAAGTGCATAATAGCCAGGACACTAATTCCATGGCCTGTTGAAAATGATACAACTTAGTGAAGCTTGCTCCCTGTCTATAAAATAGATCTCCACATTCTCAGGACAGTTCGTGAAGAATCGATGAGATGTTGCATGTGAAAAATGTTGGCCACTGACCAAAACTGACCTTCTACTGTGCTGGCTCTTTTATGTGTGATACCTGTTTTGAAGTGGCTGCCAGTAGCCACACTTTTACAGGTGAGAAAACTAAGCTAAGAGAAGTTAAGTAATTTGAATGATTTAAGTTACTATAAAGTAGAAATGACAGGAATTAAAGCCAGGTCTGATGCATGACAAAAATCCTTAATATGTCTCTATGCCACCCTGAAACTCAAAGATTAAAAGCCCCGAGCAAAAGGAGTGATGGAAATTGTGTTATGAAGCTGGGCGTTCTTAAGTCTGAGGAGTCTGCTACCTAATGCCTCCTGGAGTCGCAAAGTGGCCCTCCCCGGCTGGTCCCTTCACTGAGGCCTTTGGTGACTCAGTAGGACAAACTGAGAGCTTCACTCCCTACTGCGGGCCACACTTTGTGCATGTGAACACAGGAACTGCTGTTACTTCTCTCGCTTTCTCTCCTGCTGATGACCGTGAATCTCTTAAGACATGGCTAAAACAACTCGACTCTACGCAACTAATCACTGTGAATTTCCCCACAGAGAGAACAGGAAGGTTCTTATTCAATAATTTGATTTCCAGTCTTTCTTTTTACTCGTCACATGGGTGTTGGCAAGTCGCTGAGCCTCAGATTCTTCACATACAGAATGAGAGGATGCAGACAAATCTGAACTCCATTTGACAGCTAACTTTGTGTAATTATGGTCCATGTCCAATTACATGCCCAGTTTCTCAATGGTGTCAGCTCCTTGGTATAGGTTTGAAATTCTCAGGGGCTTATTGTATGGTCAGGACAGCTGAGGGGCCCGGGTGTCTGTCTCTTGGTCTTGCTCCGATGTCACACTTTGCCATTATGCTCAGGTCTTGTCATGTCCCCTACTTCATGTCCCCACTGCCGGCACAGAGGAGTCCTCAGCCTCTGGCCTCCCCACCCACACGTCGCTCTACACCATCCACTCAGTCGCTCGGCCAACTCAGACCTTTGGCCTGTCCTCAACTCTGTGACACGGCCGTGAGCCCTGGCAGATTCCACTGATCTCCAGTGAGTTTCTCAGCTCACAGGTGACTTGAGGTAGGGAGGAGAAATCTTGTTTTTTTCCACCTTATTCCTATTCTTCCCAACACTCGATGTGCTGGTGTATCAATAAGACAAGACCGCTGTTTATGAGAATTCCAGATGAGATGGGTGACGCACAGTTACTCCTAACTCTTGGATTCTCCAGACTCAAAGTAATGTTTCTATGATCTTCTCTATTTGGAACTCAATCTGGGGTCCCAGGAGGCAGGATGCAGAGCCTTCTCCTCCAATATGCTCCCTCCCCTCACCCCCCCACCCCCGCCTGCCCCCCCCTCCCCCTCCTCTCTCTCTCTCTCTCTCATTCTTCCTCTTGCTCTCAATTCCCCTTCAGGTCAAAGGACTTGTGTAGTTTGGCAAAGGAGGTAGAAAATGTTCTTCTACCTGCATCCTTTTTCCAAACCTTCTAGTCTCATATCTGGAATGTGAATTTTCTACTGAGAAATTAAAATCTCATAGCCTTGATTCTGGAGTTTAATCCAACCCTCTTCTCCTCAAACAGTGGGTGATTTATATCTGTCTGTCTGGATGTGGATGAAGGTCTTTTGCGGCACAAAGATAGAAATTCAGCGAGTATGGCCATGGGGGTGATAACCACTTTGCATATCAATATGACATGTCAATGGCATACTTGATATGTGTCTCTGTAAGAAGACATTGAGGACCTCCATCTCCTTTCACAGTGAAACTTGAGGTGTAGAAAATCTGACTGTGCACACAGATGTGCTTAGTTGACTTATGCAAGTATAAAAAATATAAAATTAAGAAAAAATAATTATCCAGTAAGAAAGTGTTGGTTAATTTATCAACTTGAAAAATATTAGATCATAATTGGAGGCAATGACCAGAAAGAATGCATGTTTCTTTTGCCATATTGCCGCCCCCAAAAAAAAAGTAAAGAAGAAATCATATCACACAGTCACGGACACAATGTTCACTGTGTTACAAAACAATTGTATTTTCTGGAAAGAGTGGATAGAAATACAAAAGAATGGTTCCACGATTACCTTTTAGCGCTGGAGTGATGAGTGACATTTTTCACTTTTCTATTTTACAGTCTCCAATTCTTTTTACAATGAGATACTGAAGAGGTTTTTTTTTGAGAAGAATGTCATAGTTTTATTAATAAGAAGCTTACAAAAATTCTACCTGTGCTTCAAGTGTATTTCACGTCACCTCTCCCCCAGGAAACCATCCTGTTCCCTCCCCGCCCCTCCCCACAAGCCCCGCAGCCTGGAGGAGCTTTGTCCCTCCTGTGAATCCTCCAGGCACCATCGCAAACTCCTATAGTTTTGACTTTATTCTCCTTTGTATCACACTTATTTATTTCTATGTCTTAATCCCTCCCAACTCCCGTTTTAATATGATCAGATCATCTATGTCTTGTTATTTAAAAGAAAAACTCAGCTAATTGCATTTGATTTATTCCTGGTCACTTGTGTCATTGAATGAGCTTGGAGGAAATGGGATTTGGAAGAGGCCCCATTCAGAAGGGTAGAGAGGTTCTAGGGCTAATCAGGTGTGTCACCCCAGACCGCTTCCGACCCCTTATGGTCTCTCCCTTTATGAGTCAGGCAGCTTGTCCCAAATGACGGCCTGCAGACTGTAAAGGCCCCACTGGAAAAGATATATATATATTTTTCAAAATCCTACAGAGACTCCTTTTCTGAGTGACTCTCCAGAGCCTTTGATACCTGTGTGCCTCGTGAGTCACCCAGAGGGAGATGCAGTGTGAGATCTCTCCCAAACTGAGGTGAGCATGGCAGTTTTTCCCAAGTGTGGCCACTGACCACATTTCGAGAAACAGGAGCAAAGATAAGGCGTGCCCAAAAGAAAACAATTATGTCGATTACTCAGAGGCAGCATCCAAGATCCTAGCATCTTGTGGGCTCGAGAACCACACTCGGCCGCCCCAGGCAAAACTGACCTCTCGTTTTCCAACTAGCTCCGTGGTTAATCCTTTCTTCCAGACGAATCCAACCCTTAGCATCTTCCACATGTCCTCAGTACGCTGGCGCCCAGGAGACTCCAAGTGAATTTTTTTCACTTCCTTTTAATGTGGTCTTTTGACGGAGGTCAGAAGCAGTACACTCCATCTACAAACTATTTTAAATGCTTTCCACATTCATTGTGAGGCAACAATGTCTCCTGATTAAAAAGCCATATCAAAGCTGAGTGGGGAGCTGGTGTAGCTGTTTGAAGGATGTTTCAATTATATTCCAGTGGTATCAATGAAGAAAAGAGCTAAGGGAACTTTCACAGACGCTCCACTTCCATGCTTTGTCTTGATCATCGCGGGGGCTAATCCTTGGCAATAACCCCCCTCCCCAGAGAAAATTTTAATTCTAATATTTGACTTTTATACCCTCGTATGACATTGTATCGCTGAATGTGTTGTTTTCAAAAGGTTAAGAAAATGAGAATTCCTAAATTCATTTGGAACTAGGCAAATATGTCCCTCCCAATGGGACGATGGCTTTTGTGACTTCTTTATCACTCTTCTTCAAAAGACAGGATCATTTGTACCTCATTCAATTTAAAAAGTTAGTGATCATCTCCTAAAAGACGCAGTGTGAGTGGTGGTTGGAGCATGGCTGGACCTCTCAGCGCCAACCCCGCCTCTTCTCGTGGGTGACCTGGGCCCTTTGCTGGCTCTGTTTTGCTGCCTTCGTTTCCTTGTCAATAAAATGGCAAGGAAAACAGCACTGATCTCGGTGGCAGGCACAAGGGGAAGCACCGCGTAAGTGGCTGCTCTGGTCCTGATTACGATGAATGGTCCCGGTGCAAGGCACAGTGGGGACAAGGTGGAACTCAGTCACTGCAGGTCTTACGGGATGTCTTGTGGGGTGACCAAACATCCCGTAACCCAGAAAGGTGGGCGGCAGCTGCTACGTTGGAGGCACATATTAAAAGTCTGGTGGACACCCTTGTTGTATCAGCTAAACACAGGAGCGAGAGTCTCAGGGTTGCTCTGCTGGGGTCAGCCTGGGGTCAGCCTGGGGTCCACTCAGGCAGGCAGAGGCTGACCCAGGCTGAGGGGTGGCCACCACTCACAGCCATGGCCAGAGATTCCAAGTTCAGTGCATTCAGTTCATGGGTGCCCAGCGGGCAGCGGCGAGACCCCAGTGGTCAGGTCCACGGGCAGCAGCCCTGTCTTGAAAGAAAAGTGTGACGTGACGTTGGTGAGTGTCATCTGTTATATCAGCAGGACTTATTATGAATCTCGTTCTCATTGGTGTTGCCATAGTTTTTACTGTTATTAGTTACTGCCAGTTCTATCTTAATTTTCTGAATGTGACATTCTGTGTAAGTTCATCAACAGATAACTCTTTCTCTTCACTCTGACTTGTGTCTAGATCTTGCTGGCGAGCTAAGCATGAGCCGAGCCAGGCTGGCCGGCTGTGGAATTTAGGGTGACACACCCCCAGCCTTTACCCTGTCAGAGATTGGACAAACGGGGGGCCCCAGCCCTCCTTCTTTTGAGGATGGTGACACCTCCCTTGCCCATTCTCTGTCATCGTAACTGCGTGTGGGGCTCTAGACGTGCGTGTTTTCTCCTTCGCCCTCTCCCTGAGACATTCACGCCTCCCATGTCCCTTCTTCTGTCCCATTCCACGCTCCCCAAGTGCTCTCTTCCTGGATCCCCTGAACTTTGCTCTACCCAGCAAGAAAGCATGCAGCCTGCGGGTTCCATCCAACAGGAGGTCAGTTGGAGTCCTCGGCCCCCTCTCAAACGTGCCATTTTCTTACAATGAACAGAGTCATCCTTAAACTTTCCAACAGACATGTCCAAGTGAAGCTGCTTTTAAAAGATGTTGAAGAGACGCCATCCAGTCACAGTGACATTTGTTTAGGCGCTATTATAGTTTATTAACCTAACTTGCCTTGGTTTCGAAATCTTCGCCTGACCTAGAGTGACACTAAGGTTAGCTCCATTTGATGTACCTGCAGTTAGCACCCTGAAATATTCACTTCTTATCGGAAGTGATGTGTTTTCAGGGGACGTGAGCAGTTAAGACTGCCAGTATTCACATTCAATTTAACGGCATAAAGAATGTCATGTCCATGTGACACAGTCATCATTCCCTTCATTGTAATGCAACTTTGTGGCAAAGATGGCATCATTGGTATGCGAGTTTCCATGCAAATAATGTCATTTGAATCCTTTTAACAGAAGATAATGACACAAGAACTCGGAAGCCGAGGGAACAGTCTAAAACGAAGACTTTCGAGTGACAAAAAGCAAGTTGCGCCTTGCTTATTTGCTGTCTTCTACTTTCTGTTCTTTGTCTTTGTTTCCTCTTCTTCTTTTTTTCTCTCTGATTATGAAGCGGCTCTAGGAAATGAGCCAGATGAAGGATCTGGGCTCCGGGCGCTCTCGGTCCTGGCCCAGATGCCCCTCTGCTGGTACAGAGCCTCTGCGAACAAAGCACGAGAGCCCATTTCGCCCCTCTGGATACTGGCCCTGAGCTGCGAGATGGGTAGGAACTGTCTTCCCTCCAGATTTCACAGTTTGGGACACTGAGGCTGAAGGCAATGACACAATGACCAGATGACTTCGATGGTGAGGAGGAGGATGAGAGTCAGTGTTTGCTGTGCGCTTGCCGTGAACGAGGCCCTGTTCTCAGGGACGAATTCAATCGATGCTCACCCAAACCCAGAACAGTGGGTTTTATTATTGCCCACAGTGGCAGAGAGGGATGACATGACTTATCCATCGGCTGGGGCGTGGGGCACCTTCTCATAGGCTCGGAATTTTATTATCATTCTTTTTTAGAGAAATAATTTTCTCCGAAGTGTGATGAATGCTTCTATGTCTGGATCAAATAGCATTCGGCTCAAATCATCTGAGCATCCTACCTCAGGTCCCACGGAGGAGGAGGGGTTCAGGGCTGACCTGCTGCCCCTGGTCTCCATCCCATGAGGACATCGGCAAAGTAAAAACTGTCCAATTCATCTACATTTTCTGATTCCAAAGTGAGTCCTCACTTCTGGGTTCAATGAGACCACAAGGCGAAGTACATGGAAAAAAATAACAGAAAACACTTGGCTTTGGGAGTGTGCGTGGTGGGTGTACAAACCTTGAATCTTGCAGTTTGCCAGGAAATCTTTTGAATAGCAACCCTTTTGTGTCTTTGCTCAGTGTAGACAGGCAGCTCTACGGCGTTCCTTCCCGCTCTTGCTCTGGGAACAGCAGGACACATGTGGCTTTGACCTTGGCTGTCTGGCAGTCATCTCAGAGGAAAGACAGAGGCAGATGGAGCCTCCTGATAGTTAATGAGGGCCTAGCATTCCCCACGGCAGGCTTTGAAATGGGATGCAGGGCCTAAGGGGAGAGATGAGTCTTAAAACCAAGCCAGAGCTCGTACCACTACAGACAACATGATCCAGGCCATGTACTTCCAAGTTCCGTGTCCCTAGAGATGACGTAGTCCCCAGGACACTTCGCATCTCTTTTGGATGAAGTACCTGAGGCCCAGAAGGAAGAGCTGATGAGATTCGGGTCCAGGAAAAACCATGGATGTCTTCAACAGGGAGCCTATGGCCCCAGTTCTTTTTTTATGGGCTGCCTCTCTTTAATTCTCATTCACAATGGCAAAACATTAGACTTCCAAAAATCCAGCAAGAATAAGAAATGCAAGGCACAGGTAAACCTCATGTGGGAAATAAGGCAGCCTCTGCAAACACCGTTGCAGGAGTCAGAAGCACTCAGGACCCCACACTGCACAGAGGGAGGGACACGCGGGGTCCTGGGTGGACACGGCACCTCATAGGCACCCGGCTCACCATACTCACGGCCATGCTTTCTTCTTATCGAAATCCTGGTCGCCAATATGCATCTGCAGCTTTGGTCATGAGACCAAGTGAATTCATGAACTGTTAATACATGGTAGATGCCCAATAAAGGTGCCCGTGTGTACAAGCAGAGGGCTTTTCACAGATGTCCCCTCTGCCAAAAAGAAAAAAAAATTCAGTAGCCAGAGACATCTTTTACATGAAATAGCCCTAAATGTATTTGCCAAAGTGTTGTGTAGTGTTTCTTCCTTGAAGATAAAAAGAAGGTGTTTTGTTTGTTTGTTTGTTTGTTTGTTTGTTTTGCCAAGATCGCAGCCATGTCAGAAGAAGCTCAAGGCCAAAACTTCTTTGATTATGACATTTCCTGTTCTGTGCAATCATTAAAACCTAAAACCAGCTTGCTTACCTTAAACCTGAGGCTCTTAAAAATTTTAGAAATTAGATTGTTTATCTTGCTGAAAGTGAACCAGAAAGTATCACTTGAGACAGCAAAAGCACAAGACTTGAGGTTCTCGTTTTTTGGGGGACTTTGGTGTCTGACGCTTGGGGCATCACCTTACTTGGGACTGAATCCAGGTCTGCCTCTCCCTAACTAGGAAACTTAAGGCAAACTCACTGAAATTTGTTCTCACTCAGTTTCCCTGTCTATAAATGGAGTGGAATGTGATAATATTTGAAAAGTCTGACCTAGCTCTGGAGTCAGTATTTCTCTTGTCTCTCATCATTCCTTCTCTCTTCCCTGAGTCTCCCCGTCATTCCAGGCCTAGCTCAGGCCCTCGCTGTTCCTTCTCCAGGACACCCAGCCCCTGAGCCCTACCCCAAGCTCCTCCCACTTTGCTCCTTTCTCCCTTACAGTCTCCTGGGGCGGGCTGTAAGTAGTTCATCTTGGCTCGCACTCCATTTACTGACCTGACCGCTAACACCTGGGCGTGCTTACTGACGGCTGCTCAGACGCCCTCCCTGGTGATGGAGGAGGCTCTTCTCGTACCCACCCTCCATCACCGTTTATCTCAAGGTGTTATGATGAGGGTCAAGTGAGATGATGACACTTGATACTTTGCAACAAGTTACGTCACACCTGGGGCCCTTCGGATTGGTGAGTTTATTCATTTACCATGTTATGCAGGATCCTACAAGCTCTACCACCCAGGATTTGCTGTGCTGGCATTGGAGTGGTCCCCAGAAGCCCAGGGGAACCAAATGACTCACCTGTGTCCTGGGACGAGCGCTGAGGTCACCCTACTCTTTTCTATGTAGACCTCTTAGAAGCTCAGATGAACTGTTATATAGATTTTTTTAATTAATGCTCCCAAATTGAGAAATACATTTATTATTTTCAGTAAACAAAGCTATATGTGTGTCTTCTGCATTGAAAACCTGCCATGGAAAATGATGAAACTGGAGTACTGCTATTACTTTATGTAAACACAGTCTTCTATTAGATCTATGGTTTAAATAATAATCCTCATCTCTGTTCAAAATGCCCATTTTTTTTTGTGATCTGAGTCTGTGTCGGAAATACATTTATTTGAATTTTGCAAATTCAGCCTTTCTGGACTTTCATGGCAGAAGTTCACTTGCCATTTGAAATGCCACCAGCACCGCCCCCCGCCCCTCCCGCCCTTCTTTTTATAATTGATCTGCTTCCAAATTCAAATTTTAGTTGCAGCCATATCAGTGTCTGGCGGGGACCTGGGCCCTAAATCCTGGCCATGCCTGTCATCTGACCCTTCCTCCTCCAGTCTGGGGAAAATCTCTGACAAGCTTTTTCCTCTAACCTGGGATCAAACAGTATTTCCCACCCAAATCTGATTAGACGAGCCCTCCCTCGCTGCAGTCCATATGGCATCGAAATGCATCCTGCCTTTCTCATTTTTCCAGACTCTGAGGTCAGACAGTGCCCAGACACGCAAATAATAGTCAAATTATACAGGAAGTTGTCAAAGGAGTCCCAACACAGACAGAGGCGACCCCCGACCCCAGGACAGGTCAAAAGTCTGGTTTCAGTTTCCCCTTCTTAATCTGTCACCACGGCGACATTAAAAACAGCCCTTTGAATGAAACCCTTTATAGAGCTTACTTTTTCCCCTATTTTGAAAGCTTTTCCTTTACCGCAAGTCGAATCTTTCTTCTTTTAAACAACACTAGCAATTCTCATTTGAGAAGACGTATTTATAATACGAAAAGATGAGACTTTTCTCTCTCTCTCAGGAAAGGGCCCAACTTAGGGTATTTTCTCCTCACTAAATTTAGATGCAGACTTTTTTTTTTTTTAAAGTCAGAAAAGGCACCAGTAAATACGACTGTCAGCCTAACACACACCCAAACTTCGAACATCTCCCTAAAAATCCTTTAAGATCCGCAGCAGCCTGCGAGAAAGAGGGGAAAGAAATACAGTGAAATTAAAGGGACATTGTCACCCGAGAAAGATGGAGAAAGCGAGAGTTAGACGCATCCCCAAAGCCTTCTGGAAAGACCTGAAGAAGCTGTTGGAGCGTGAGGACAGTGAGGAGGGACCTCTCTGTTAGGGTCCCCCCCACCACCACACCCCGGTCTTTTTTTTTTTTGCCTGGAGCAGAAGTGGATGGGGCAGGGAAACCCGGTCATGAGACTCGACATCTTTTCTGTTTTCAGGCTGACACCAGGATAGCCAGCCCAGTGACTGAAATTGCAAGGCTTCCGTGTTGGTTTATTTCTTGTCTGATTCTAAAATTGCAATCGGGGAAGACATAGATGGTGCTCTTGGTCTGGGCACCGTGGGAAGGAAAAACGAATGGATATTCATAGCCCTGTTTTCTTTTGAGAAACGTCTGAAGGAACATACTTACTCGCGTGACGGGCGCACTCCATCTAAGGGGGCAGAGCCGGTGTCACCTTTGCCCTTCATGGACAGGGGACTCGGTCAGGTTCATGTACCGGGGTGGCCCACGCACTCAGAACCATGGCTGGCACACGGTGGGTACCCCATCAGAATTCGTTGCATAAGTAAATCCCTAACATTGTTCCCGTCTAAACAATTTTCAAAGTGTCAGGCGTTAGACAATGATTAAGGGCATAGTAACATCTCTCTGTCATATATAAAAAGGAGACAGCAAACTACACTCTACGATGCCAGAAAAGAAGTCCTTAGGTTGCAAAGAACAGAAAATCACATAACAAGTCAACTACACAATTGAGAAGTTATTCTTTTCAAATTTCCATCCTCGACGTGGGCAATGCAGGACTGGAATGGTAGCGAGTCAACGACGCCGTCTGAAACTCCAGCTCTTTGCGTGCCTGTTGGTCCGTCTCCAGCACAGCAGCCTCGGCTGCCCAGCTCTGACGTGGATCTCTCAGAACCAGTGGAAAGAAGGGGGGGTGGGGACAGCCACCGCTGTCCCTTCTATCAGAAAGCCAAAACCTTTCTCAGAAGTCCCTGGTAGACGTCTAGCTCTTGCCATTATTCCGAATATGTGTGTGGCAGTTGGTGTTGGGTTTTGCAGCTGATGTAACGAAATGCCCTGAACTGGGTGGCTTAACACAACAGAAACAGATCATCTCAGAGACATGCTGGGCAGGGGTCCAAAGTGGAAGGAAGCATCACTGGGACCACCCTCCCCCTGGCCCTCTGAGGGAGGTTATGTCCTTGCTTCTTCCAGCTTCTGGTGGCCCCAGGCATTCCCTGACTTGTGACAGCATCACTCCAACCTCTGTCCACCTCTTCATGTGTCCATTTTCCTTCTGTGTTTTCACACTGTCTTCCTTGTGCATTCCTTGTGCCCACACCTTTTGTTTCTGTTAAGGACATGGACTATATTGGATTAGGATGCACCCCGGTCTGGTCTAACCTTATCTTAATCTAACTAACTACATTTTTAACAATTCCATTTCTAAACAGGTTCATATCCTATAGTCCCGGGGGTTGGGACTTCAATGTGTCTTTTTAGAGGACACAATGCAACCCATAGCACTACCTTGAGCTTCAAGGGAAACTAGAAAAGTGAAATTTTACCTTTGTGGAATATGCCTAGGGGGAAGGAGGTTTGGAAAGATTTGGGGGTCAGTTGATCACAGTGCTTGCCTTCCTCTCTCCCTGATCCCCAGGAGTCAGTGGGTGATGGGCGAGTGAGTATCACCAACCCAGAGATGACTTTCAATGAGCTCAAAAGATATATTCATTTTCAATATCCATAGCATGACTATCATCATATTATATTACTTATGCTACATCCCTGAGGATATCTACCTAGACACTGTGACTCTTCCTAGAGGAATGGATTTGCATCTTGAAAATCTAGCCTCTTCGGCCTTACCTGGAAATGACTTTCCCTATTTGAAGAAAAAAAAAAAACGAAATAAGAAGTGACTCCTTATCTGAGAAACCCAGGGCCAATGTGAAGTGCACGTGTGTCTGGGGTGGAGGTGAAATCACAGTAAGTGGATCAGAAACACCGGACTGACACCGTTAATTTGTCAAAATGGACATTCGAGCCTGAGAGAGCTCTGAGACATTGGGGATTTCAGTCTCCCGCCTTTCCGAGAACTATTTCATCGAATTTCTTCTGTCGTTGAAATTTTGTCGTTGGCCGTATGCTTCTGTAAAACAACGCGCAGATTCTTTATCGAGGTAAATAGTCTCAGAATGTTGTCGCATTGAATTATCAGGAATAAGCTGTGGAGTTTTAGCACCTGTAGGATTTTATGATTTATCTTCGTATCAGTTACCAAATGCCACAAAAATGCCGTGTAACAAACCACAAAACCTCATCAGGATACAATAATCAGCATTTATTTAACTCGTGAGTCTGTCCACCAGCTGGAGATGGACTGATCTAATCTGGACTTGGCTGGTTTGGACAGGGCGTAATCATGTGTCTGTGGTCAGCTGTGGTCACCTGCTCTGGGCTAATCTCGGCGTGTGGTGACTTTGCTCCCAGAGTGTTTCGTCCTCCTTCTCAAACCAGAAAACAAGCCCAGGCGTGTCATCTCAAGCCAGTGGCAGATGTGCACGAAAGCAGAGACTTTTCCTCTGCTTATGTCATGAATCTGCTAACACCCTTCTGGACGAGGAAATTATGTGGACAAATCCAGAGTCGAGGCATGGGACCCATCCATGATGAGTGGACACTTTAGGTCACACGGTAAACTGGTTTGGACTCAGGGAGAGCTGACTAAGTCAGACCATCGATTTACATCCCCACGATCCTGGAAAATTCCTCATACGCAGGAAAGAAAAAAAAAATACTAAGTTGCATGAGTGAAGACATGAGTTCAGCTTAGTTGGCTGAGAGACACCATTTCATAGAGCAAGCTAAAGAAAGTCATTTATACCTTAGTAAGAGAAGTTTTTTCTCACTGGCTTCTTCTTCCTTACACAGTTGGTGAGATAGGTCGTCTTGAACGTCGATCACGAATAAGAAATAACTTAAAAACATCTTTAGGAAGCAGTTCAGATAGCGCCTCTCGAGATAACTAGGTTCCCTTTTAAAAACCACAAAGCCAGGCTGGGAAATATTACTTTCATAATTATCACCAACCACCCACCCCCAGATTTACCTTTTCCCTTGGATAAGAAATTTTCAAATGTATAAAGTGAAGTCTCAGATACACATGTACCTGCGTATTTTATCACATCCATGGGGGGCCACATAGCGGAGAACCAAATATGAATGTCTAGGGCGTTCTATGATACCCCCAAGCCAACTGGATGTCTGACAACTCATTTCACCCGGAGCGAACATCCCCTCGGGTTTAAGGGCGCAGTCCCACGAGGCCACCCTCACTTCAGACACCAATCACGACCTCAGGGCACCTATGCGTCAGATTGACTGGCCGTAAAGTGAACATTCCCACCACCCTGTCCTCAGGTTTGACACTTTGCTGGAATGCACAGAACTCAGGAAGGTATTTTACTTACTTTTATTGGTTTGTTATAAAGGATACAACTCCGGAGCAGGCAGAGGGAAGAGATGCGTTGGGCAAAGCATGGAGGCAGTACCGGGGCACAGGACCTCCCACGCCTTCTTCAGGTGTGCCACCTCCCCGCACATGATGGGTTGCCCAACCTAGAAGCCCTCCTAAACCTATTTTTCAAGTTTAAAGCTCGCCCTCTCACTCTCCCAGCCTTCCATCCCCTGAGGTTAGCGGTCAGCAGGGCTAAGAGCTACGAGCTTCTAATCAATCAATTTTGCGGATGACCAGTCTTACCCTGAGGCTGGCTAGGGGTCCCATTCTTAAGTCACCTTATTAGCATAAACTCAGGTATTGGAATCTAAAGGGGCTCCTCATCAATAACAAAAGACACTGCTATCGCTCAGGAAATTCCAAGGGTTTTAGAAGCTTGTGCCAAGAGCTGAGAACCAAGACCAAATATATATTTTTTATTATACATGAGCAAGTTAGCAGCTTGCTGAGGGTCAAGTAACTAAAGATATACTGGGAACAGACTCCTCATTTAAGACTTTGGTGGCCTCAATCCTTGTGATGTGGCTTGGGTGGACTTTACGGAACAGAATGCAAAGTCCATAATCCAAGTCCTGTTTCGACCTGGGTCTATGATGTCTGGATCCATCACTCTATTGCCTATAAACCTTGCAAATAAGACACAGAATCCAAACTCTCTAACATGAACTGTAGGGCCATTTCTTGATGTGATTTCGGTCCATTCATAGGACGCTTGCTTGATTCCTGCCACGGTTCTAGCCTCTCTTTGCACTTGGCATCCACTTCAGTTTGGGGACTTCTGCCTGCAGTGTCCCTTCTGCCTTCTTATCAGTCCTCGAAATGTTGGCTCAGATGCCTCCTCCTTTAGGAAGCCTCCTCGACACCCCAGACAGATGGGGACAGGTGGCGCCTACCCCTGACACTCTCTCATGGCATGCATCACTCTGTCCTCCACTGGCTTTCCCGTCAATCTCATGAGTAGAGTGAGTTTCCCTTTGGAACTCAGAGTCCCGTGCAGTGCCACTGCTGAAAGCTCTTAGGGTACTACCTCAAATAGGGGACACTTTCCGTCATCCTGAAGTTCGCATTCTAGTGAAGAAAACAATTAACAGAATAAGTAAGTGGATCATATCACCTATTTGACAGTAGTAAGTACTAAGAGGAAAAAATAAAGCAGAAAGGGGGGAAAGGAACATAAGGAGTGGGAAGAAGTAGACACATTAGGTAACAATACCAGAAAAAGCTTCACTTAAAACACCACACTGAACCCATCCATCCATTCTTCCACTTATTTATTCATTCATACATTCTTTCCTCTTCCATCCTTCCATCCTCCTAATCAACCAGGCATTCTTCCAGTTACCCGCTCCCGTTTTACAGAAATGTAAGCATTCAATATTTTATTCACCCATCCACTTTTATATCCATTCATGCATCCATCCATCCATCCATCCATCCATCCATCCAATTATCTAGAAGTTAGTTGGTTCATTTACTAACACTCACTTATTCATCAATTCATTTATTTATTGATCTACTCTTTATTTCTTCATTTATTTGTTCAAATATTCATTTATATAACAAAAGTTCCTTAAACACTTTCGTTATCCTCTGTACCAGGGAAAGCAAAAGGGGTGTGAGTCAAGCAGTCAAAGGGAGATTTCTCAGGATGTCCCTAACTATAAGTTTTCAAACATGTTTTGTTTAAGTACCCGTGTCCCTGCTGGAGCCTCTGCTTGGATCGTGAGTGCTCCCACTGAGCTTCTGGGACATCAGATAATAGGGCAACAATGTCAAGTGTCTTATCACAGCCCAATACTACTAAAAGAATGCTATCAGGCTTAACCCTGTCACCTTGAACCAGAAATAAATAATGCATACCTTTCACAGCTAATATTCATCCAGGCTGTCTCCATATGTCATTTACCAAAAGGTGCAGGTTCTCTCTGGGTCCAGGAGCCTCGATGCAACAGTGGAAAAAGCGTGACAACTTCAGGGCGAGATGGTAGGGTGAGTTGACACTTTGAAGGTTCGTTTGCCCATCCACCTGCAAACCATGGAGCAGGACAGATGAAAAAGGAGCTAGAAGACGTGGCGATAACCAAAAGCAAGATGAACGCCCACACGGATCGGAAACCCAGTGCGTAAATGAAGCTTCCATTGCAGCTGTCAGGATTTGCCGCGGGAAGCACGTGGCAGCAGCTAGGGTTTCCTGTCCTAAAGGATACTATTTTTCTTTAACGTAATATATTAGATCCACAATATTGTAACTTCAACACGTAATCGATATAAAAAAATTACTGAGATATTCTGTATTGATTTCTTTGTACTAAATCTTCAATTCAAGTATATATTTCATATGCACGGCACACCTCAATTCCGATTAACCACATTCATGTGCTCAGTGGTACACGTGGCCAGTGGCTATTAATTGGACACCACAGCTCTCAACAGTGATGGCGATATTAGGGCCAATGGGAGTAAAATATGGGAATTGGAGATGAAGACCTCATTTTTTCCTTTGTCGGTAGGAAGGACGACTGGGCATTGACACAGAGCTAGTCACTTAAATAACAGCACAGCGACCTGTTGAGGTAGGTGCTGTTTGCCCCTTTTGTCAGCATGAGGAATCAATCCTAGGTGCAGAGCTGGGAAGCAGTCACGTGTGGACTGGAGCCCGGGGTGCTGAAGCCTGCACTTCATACTGGTCCCTGATCACAACTGAATGCTCAGCTGTGATCAGGGACCAGTATGTGCTTCCTCTCTCTACACTGATGTGCCGTCTCGCAGAGCAGCAGGGGAGCGCCTCGGTATTGCTGCATCTTAGCCATCTGGTGCCATCGCCCCCTTCCTTCTTTCTCTCGTTGGTGCCTCTGCTCCAGAAACCACTGGATCTCCATATCCCATGTCCCGGCCACCTCCCCATGCCCAGCACCCTGGATAGGGTGCAGCTACTAGCCAGCATTTAGTGTACGGTGACAGACAATGGACTCCTGGAGCTGCCACCAGAAACGAAGACCCAGACGTTAAAATAAATTAAGAAAAAAAGTACCCTGTCATTTTCCTTGTTTGCTTCATTAACCCTCCAGTAAATAACCAGAAAGCACTTAGCAAGGATGGGAGCTTGCAGTAATGTAAATAATAAGACCCCTCGGTCACGGGCAAAGCTCCGGATACCAAGCTGGAGAAGCTGCTTGGACGACAGGTGAGGGGCAGGTAACCGACACAGAGGCTCAGTTCCCAGCCTCGGCTTCTCCACCTGCTCCCCACTGCACAAAGCCCCCCACTCCTGAGTTTCCTCATCAATAAATAGGGCTGACGGTGCCCATGCAGTTAATACACAGAGGTAATACATGATGTTGCTTTATTGAAGCTACTTCTTTTACTCATATATTATTTCATTTATTCATTCACCCATTCCAAAAGCATCTATTGAACACCTGGAACGTGCCAGGTACTGTGCTACAGCCTGAGGAGCCAATAATGTGGCATTTCAATCTGTCCCTAGCCACCCCTCTCCCCCGAGCATGTCAACTCTATGGAAGCAGAGACTGTCCAATTGGTTCTGCTGTCCCAGGAAAAGCAACGTCTGTCTGTGGCTGACCAAGGGTTACCAGGATGGCCAGGAGACACGATTAAATTCCCACGGGGGAGGGTGAGAGTGAAGAGATACAGACGCCATATGCCTTGGGAGCATAGAGCAAGGGCTCCAAATTTGGCTTTTGGGCATCAAGACAGGTTTCCTGGAGGAGGAATTTTCAAAGCTGAGATTAGTAGGGCCCATAGGACTAAAACAGGTATAAAGGGGTGTGGCCAGCTGCAGAAGACCTTAGAAAGCTTCTGGGAAAGGTACAGACCTGAAGAAGAGGGCAGCCGGCCCAGAGGTGAAATGGGGCCAGAGAAAAATGAAGTTCTGACCCTTCTGTCCATGGTCAGGCGATTCAGGACTGGTGACTGGAGAGTAACAGAGAAAGAAGAGGTCTGGGCGTCCACAGACTGCGTTACCGTGCTTCCTCCACTGGCCTCATGCTCAGTGTCTCTGGGGAAGTCATTGTCACTTCTCCGAGCCTCCGTTTTTCTTTACAAGACGGGATTTACAATCCACACCAATGGAAAGGTTTTTTGAGGCTCAAATGAGATCACGTTGCGTAGTTTAGCTTTGCAGTCCTGCTTGTGGGGTTCGCCAAACCGGTGCCATGTCCCAAATATACCACTCAGTATTTATTTTCCTTTGGAAAATTATCTACTCTATTGGCCAGAAGAAGAGTGTCCCAGAAAGCTATTAGAGGTTTAAATAAAAAATATATATATATATATATATAACATGGCAAAGCACTTAAGCCACAGCTATTATTTATTATACGGTGCTTTTGACATATTGCTATTGTCTAAGGAAAGGATAACGCTCACAGCTGGAACTTTTGAGGACTGACTTTTTTCCAACTCCAAAATCTAAGGGGGAAAAAGAACAAATGACCGAGAAGCTCCGAACATCAGCCGATATCCCCATGAACACGGCCTTGAAGGAGGAACCTCCCCAAAGCCCCCACGATCCATGGGCTGGCTCCGGGGGGCAACAACGCAAAAGCCGAGACGCGTCCCCATGGCAGGCTTGTCCTCTGCCGTCTGCTTCCTGTGAGAATCGCTGACCGGCCCTGGCGTGGCTTGACAAGGGGCTTCCCATCCCCCGGAGCTTTGGATGGATCAATCGGAAGCGTCCGTACTCAGCTCAGCCCGGTCTCTGCCATTCTGGTGGCCGAGGATTTCGCTTTGCTAACGTGTTCGTGGAGCAAGCAGGGAAGCGAGGGCGGGGGAGGAGAACGGGAGGGGAGAGAGGACGAGATGCAGAGAGGACGCGAGTCTGATTATGAGAGCGCGAATGTACTAGAAGCAGAAAGAAAGCGCGGAGGAAGAACAAAAGAAAAAGACTGAAGATGAGAAGGGACGAGAGAGACTGAGAAAGAGACAGGAACGAGTCCGAAGGAGGCTGCGGGGTCATTCGCTCTTTTCCCAAACGTTTCCTTCTTCACATTCTTTTAATGGCAGTTCAGTCACCTTGTGATGTTCCTGCCTTGCTGGATAGTTAGTGGACCAATAACATCCACTTTCTCATATGAGAAAATATTTTTTATTCCAGGTCATGGGGAACATGAAAATCGGCTCAGAAGTTATTTTGAAAATTATAACAAAAGCAATTTGCCTTTGTTTTCATCAGGGAAGTTGTCCCTTTACTTAAAAAAACATTTTAACAGTTTCCTTAGCCTTTTGGATGCTTCCTGTGTGGAGGCGGGCCTATGCACGTGTGTGCATGCGTGTGCACACATGTGCACTCCATGTGCACGTGCGTATGTGCCGGAAGGGTGACATGGAAGGCCCAGTTGATATTTGCTGGATGTTTCCTGTCAAAGGAGGAAGATCTAAATCTGAGCCATACCCGGATCCAGCAGTATAATTAATCCACAACCCGCTAAACGAGTCTATATCCCAGTTAAATTTACCAAACCTTACATTTGGACCTTAAAACTGGGTCTCAACCAAGAATGCCATCTTCTCAGCTCTAGCTGAGATTTGCCAATTAAATTTTTTTTTTAATCTAAATTTGGAAGCAGGTCATTAGCATATCATTATTGATGCCACATGCAAGCTACATTTTTTTTCCCTCCAAGAAAAAATAAATCACAGCATTTCCAGCACACATTTGTTAATATAAAAATTACCATATCAATAACACGTCCTTATGTGATAGAAACTGCCCCTCTCGAAAGGTGGCAAACCATTGTTTGGTCCAAACATGCATGCTCCTAGTGGAAGCTTTTATTTGTTATTACTATTGTTAATTCGCCAGTCCCTGCTACCGCTGAAGCTGTCCATTCTCTCCAGGGCTGACCACGGTGCTCTCACCCCTCCTGAGGGTGTCCCGCCCTCCCGGTCCCACGCTCCAGCACAGCGACCTTTTGACACTGCTGCATGATGGGGGTGCGGGGGGACAAAAGAATACATTTTCCAGCGCAGAGCCCCAGCGAAGCTGGGCAGATGGATCTCTGATATAAGCTCTTAATTAGAGCTGCACGTCTGGTTGACCTCTCAGGAGACGAAAGGTGAGTTCTCAGAGCCAACGGGCTCACCTGTTCCTACACCTCTCAGACGATTAGCTGGGTGTCTTTCAGAATCCACCCCGAGTGCGCAGAGTTTGGGAGATCTGCCTTTATTCTGAGAGAGAAAGATCAGCAGTTTCACAGGCAATATTCTCGGCCGGCAGATGGGAGGGGGCGGGCCGTCACGTCAGTGGAATCTGATCCGATGCTTTCGTTAGGCCAAGGGACAAAGATGGAATTGTTCCAACATCTACTGGCCGATACAGTAACGATCACCTCTTCTTTTGGGGGTTAGGAGGAGAGTGGGGGGCGGTGAGGGAGACAACTTTCTCAAAGCACTTGTTCTTTCTGGAGCATCTGCATTTGTCACTGTCTCGAAATCTCCCACTACTGCCAGACAGACAGACTGTATTGTCCCCATTTTCGAGATAAGGAACCAAGGCTCAGTGAGTTAAGTAATTACCAATTAGCAGGTCCGGGGAACCAAACCCATAGCTGTCTGGCTCCAAAGCCTGCACCAACTATGACCTGTTATCATTTGCCTCCCAGAGCTCCCTCACCCTCTTCCCCGGCACAGGGTCCTCCGGTTCAAGTGCCACTCAGTGAGTGACTGTTGAGTGGGTGTACACAGGCCGGGGACTGTACCTTCCTTCTAGAGATACAGACGCTGAGGCTCACAGAGGTGACCTGGTTTTCCAAAACGGCACAATCGGTCCCTGCCGGAGTCAGGACGCAAACCCTGGTGTTCTGGCTTTGAGTCTGATGCTCGCCCCTCCTCCCCATGCTGCCCCTCTCTTTTGATTTCGGCAAGTACGGTAACCCAGCGCATTAAGCATCTGCCCCGACCCTTTCAGTTATTCGCGCTCAGATTCTAATGCTCAAGTTCAACCCTAACTACAGAGAGGCAACGGAAAACCTGGGAAGATTGGTGGGTACTCTGGGCCGCCCAGCTTCTTGGTAACAGGGCTGGGGGCAGACTCCTGGCCGCATAACTCCAAGGCCAAGGCTATCTCATGTACGATCTCTTGAGCTCAACACCCTATGAGTCAAGGCTCAGGTCACGGGGTCCTCACCAGGCAGATGATTCCTGCCCAAGCCCTTCTCACAGAGCCCAGTGACCTTTATGGGGAATGCTGATGAGAGAGCCAGGTTGTTCCTCCCTTCCTCCCTCCCTTTCTTTCTCCTTTCTCTGATTAAAAAAATATATATATTTGGACATATAGAAAAGTTACAAGAATAATACAAAGAATATCTGTAAGCCCTTTCCTCAGATTTCCTATGTCAACATTAACCACAATCTCTATGGATTACTGGATGGGTGAATGGATAAATGGATAGATAAGTAGATAGATAGAAAGATAGATAGATAGATAGATAGATAGATAGATAGATAGATAGATAGATAGATAGATAGATAATAGATAGATGAAAAATAGATATATAGATATAACGATATTAATAAATATAGATATGTATAGATACACATACATACACTATTACTTGTTTTTCTGGGTCCTTTGAGAGTAAATTATAGACATGAGTTTCTTTATTCATAAATACTTCAATGTGAGTTTCTTAAAAATGAAGACTTTCTCTTATATCACCAAAGTACAACGATCAAAATCAGGAAACTAACACTAACAGAGCACTACGATGTAATCCACAGATCTTATTCAGATTTCTCCAGTTGTCCCAAATTGTCCTTTATAGCAAAATGCATTTCATTTTTCTGGTCCAGGATCCCACATTTCATTTAGCTGTCCTGTCTCTTTCTTTAGTCTCCCTTACCTGGAGCCACTCCATAGTCTGTCTTTGCCTTTCATGAACTTGAGATTTAGATGCGTACAGGCCAGTTATTTTGCAGAATGTCTCTTCATTTGACTTTGTCTGCTGTTGCCTGGTGATTAGTCAGGTCACGCATGTGGGCAGGAATGCCACAAAAACAATGCTATGTCCTCCTCTACCCATCATACTGGGAGGCAAGTGACGACAATTTGTCTCATTGCTATTAACGTCACCTTTCATCACTTGGTTAAGATGGTTCCATCAGCTTTCTCCACTGCGAAGTTATTCCTTTTTTCTCTTTTGAATTAAGAAGTATCTTCTTGTAAAGACATGCTAAGGCTGTGCAAATATCTCATTTCTCATCACACTGTGCTGTTCGATATTTCTTGCCTCGATCGGTTTTTACCATGGTCATTGCCAAATGGCAAGTTCCTTCTTTCCTTCTACATTTATTAGCTGTCTTCTGTGGTAAGAAAGAGCTTTCTCTTCTTCCCTGTTTACTCTCTCATTCATTTATTCATTCATTTATGTCGATGTAGGTTTATGGATTCATACTCATTCTTTCCTCCTCCTCTCTGTCTCTCTGTCTCTGTCTCTGTCTGTCTCTGTCTCTGTCTCTCTCTCTCTCTCTCTCTCACACACACACACACACACACACACACACACACACACACACACATTTAAAGAACATAAATACTGGGAGGGTGGGAAGAAGGGCAGAGAATAAAGCTATGAGTTGAGTTTGAAAATCTGCCCTCCGGATGGAGACTTGCTGAGCCAGGATGCGGAAGGCAGGAGCAGCCAGGCTGAGAGTCTGCGTGATAGGGCTCCCGTCTCTCCTGCCCTCAGTACAGAGGCTTAAATATCCCCTTCTTGGACACGCAGATCAATACAAGCTTTTTAACATCTTCAATGAGAGCTCATTAATGCTCTCTGGGTGTCCTCCTGCAGCAGGGCTGACCCAGAGGAGCAGGAAACTGAACTGCAGACAGATAATTATCCCAGAGATAACACTTCACATCGGCTCCTGGCAGAATGTGAATTGTTTTTCTAATTATTCAGGACAGCAGCTAGTAAGAGTGCAAACTAATTGAAAATACATTATGATTTATTTGCGTTTCTGAGGCCCAGCCTGTGTGTTGGGTTAAACGCTCACCGATGGAGACGCTGGGTTTCTCCCCTTTGAAGCCCACTCCTCCCTCAGTCCCACGGCCCATCGCTGAGGCTTTTAGGGCCTGATGATGTGAAGAAAGAGAGAGCACACTTTTTAAAAACCGTCTAAGAGGATCATAGTTATGGCGGCGTTTCCGAAAGACTCACAGGCAATCTATCTTTTTGAGTTTATCTCTCGAGCAAATGGAATTATAGGCGCTTGGTTCTTCATCTATACTGCTTTGCCCAACTCACGGAATTGCTTTTACCAAATGGCCTTTGACCTTTTGACCCCAGCTTTCTCTGAGGAAAGGGCAACAGCCCTGCTGATGTACATACTGGGAAGTATTGTGGAGGCCCGGCGCATGCGCCTTTATGAAATCTCGTGGGAGAATCATCTCTTTTAGGGTGTAAGGCCAGACACGACTGTGTTCTGCCTGAAGACATTTACTCCATTTGGAATGTAAGGGTCATGAACCTCTTGTCCCTTTTGATCTAGCTACCAGGAAGCTCAAGACAAAAGTTTAAGTTTAACTCGATTAGGTAAGACCTCACGCCCTGAATTTCCATAATAATCATCATCTTTAAATGTTGCTGGTCCCAGCAGTGATGCAAAAGTTATTTTCCCAGGTCAGAGATTGCATCCACATAAGCAGTAAGTACCAGAACTTAGACCAGAGCCAATGTTCTATCCAGGTTACGACATAAACCCACGCCTGGATCTCCAAACGCATCCTGTTTACCAGGGAAAGGTCTAATGCAGGGGTTGGCAGAGTCACTCTGTAAAGGACCAGTCAGTAAATATCTCGGGCTTTGCGGGCATGTGGTTTCTGTCACAAACATTCATCTCTGTCACCGTAGCACAATAACAGCCACCGATGGTACTTCATTGAATGAGTATGGCCGTGCTCCAGTAAACTTTTTTTATGAACACTATTTGAATTCCATATAATTTTCAGGTGTCAAAATATTATTACTCTTTTTATTTTTTATTAGTACTTAAACAATATAAAAACCATACAGAAACAGGCAGTGGGCTGGATTCAGCTCATGGGCGAAATACGCGAAATAAGAAGATGCATATCCTGGACAATTACATGTCCTGCAGAGGAGATACAAAGGCTGATTAATGTGTAGTTGTTGAGCTAACCGGTATTAAAATTTAATCAAAATATTTTCTCCTTAGAACATGTGATTTTGCAAGCACATATTCACAAGCGAGACTGAGCCAATGCCATCTATGAAGGCAGAGTATAGCTTTGCACACAGCCTACCTTTTGTGAAAGCTATCCAGGAATCCTCTTTACCAAATTGTTATTGTAATCCTGTCTAATAAAGGACTGCTTCTATTCCAACAATGTGTATTATTGACAAAATATTTTTAACTAAACTGAAATTTGGTGTAATGTAAGAAGTCAAAGAAAGCTTTCTCTTAGTCCTATTGACTGTCACATTGCCAGTGAGAAAACGTATATCACCACCAGTGGCACCAAAACCACCTTCACCAGTATCATCACTGCCATTGTGACCACCTTTACCAAGTGACCACACCCATCACCACGGTCACCTTATCTCCACTACCATCACCCCAACCTCCACCAGCATCATCCCGTCATTGCCATGACAACAACTGTCATCATGCTCAAGTCACCATAACTCTTTCCATAACTACCACCACAGACAGGACCATATCCCATAGTTCCATTCAAGATGTAGCCAGAAATTTGGTTCTGCAAATCTTTCAAAGTCTGGGATTCTCTGTGTCTTTCCTCTTTTCTTTTCTTTATATCCAAGTCTAAAAGGATATCTTCGATGGACTAAGTAATTTTATTTTCATGTGTAATTCTAAGGAAATAATCCAGATGCAAATACTTTTATGAAAAGATCTCTCCCGACTCGTTATTCATAATAATGAAGATTTTGCTAATGTAAATAGTAAATAATTTTAAAATGGTCAGGTAAATTATGAAATATCCAGGTGATGAACTAGATGTAGTTGTTAAAAATGTCGTTCAAGAGTTGTGAATATTAAAAATTGTGTATTATATAGTATTAATTAAAATTAAAATATATACAATAGAGAGATGATGGTTTCAGTTATGGGAAAAAAAAGAGGAAAACAAGACTGGAATAAAATATACACTAGAACGCAAATAGAGATTTCCACTGGCTGACGCGTTTATGAGATTTTACTTTTTGTCTTCTACTTGTCTACATTTTTTCTCTAACGAGAAAGTATTATGCTTATAATAACAATAAATATTTTAAGAGAAAAATAACTGAGCATCTTCCACTTTCAAAGCCCACTTGAAAAATAGTCAACTTCATCTGAGAAATCGTCATCGGCTCTGATTGGAACTAACCCCACCCCTGTCTCCTTTTGCTCCTCTGGAATATTGCTTGCACCTCTATTAAACACATTTCATATTTTAACATATACTTTTGATATCCGTGTACTTGCCAACATTCACTCAGATGCGCTCTGGCCAGCTGCGCGCTAGGAACTTCAGCCTATCCCCCTTCCTTCCCTCCTCCCTCTTCCCTCCCTCCCTCTCCCCGTCCCGTCCTCCCTCCTTCCTTTCACAAATATTTAAGCATCTATTATAAATCAAGTACTATTCCAGACACTAGGGATGGACCGGTGAACCAGACAGACGATGGTGTCCTCTCAAAAGGCATTCAGAGTCACGTTATGCAGTCTGCCAGGGGAGACACACAATAAACGAATACAAGGGAGCAGAGTGCCATGCCTGCCATGCAGTTTGTTTTTACCTGTAACCCACACCCAGGCCCCAGCTGGAAGGCAGCCTCCTGACGAGGCCTGAGCCCTGATCCACAGCCTCAGAGCTTGGATTTCAGGGGTCCGAGGGGCACCCATGAGAACACTTGATCTCTTCTCCCTCACAGTTCCCCTGGGGGCAGGGGTGCAGGCTGAGGCATGAACACCTGTCCACCAGCAGCTGGGCCAGATCCCCCCTCTGAGCCCAGACAGGCCACTTCCCTGCCCGAGGACAGCCTGGGGGCCATTCTCACAAGGTTCGATCACCCAGACCATTAGGGCAGCTCTTTGGATGCTTTGAAAACTAGAGGAGACCTCCGGTCCCTTGGAGGGAAGGCTACTAGGATGGCCCTTTGCCCCACTGCAAAACCATCTACCTCTCTTCCTGCTCACAGCAAACAACTGGTTTCTTGGCCTTGGACAAGAAGCATAAAAACAGAGCAGACCAGCCCAGCCCAGCTGAACAGTTAAGTGTCATCATTACAACTTCAAAAGCCATGTGAAATTATTTGTGATTTATATTTTTTTAGGTATTCATTTATATGTATTCCACCTCTCCCCCAAAGGACGTGAGAAAGCTTACAAAAAAGTGCCTGGAACACCAAAATAGGGATGAATAAAGAATTTAGGAAAATTAAAAAAATGTCGCAGGGTTGATGTTCTGCTGGCATAAAGTTAGTGCCCAAAATGAGACCCTGCGTCCCTCCTGGAAGTCCCATGTGGCCCTGGCTTCCCGAGGTGGAATAGGATTAGTCACATGCATCACTGCGTCTATAAAACAAATCATTTCCTCCAGAGAAGTTCTGTTCTCTCAGAAAAAAAGGACGTAGAAAGTACTTCTGAAGCTCTTCAAAGAGAACAACATCCCCCCAAATCTATCTTAGTAGCTGCAGCCTCGTTTTCAGGGAGCGGCTCTTGTCATTGCCCCTCGGGGAGGCTGGGGCTTAGTGCTGGGGCCCGGGACAGAGGAGGTGTGACTGTGAGAAGCTCGGTGAGCTCCCCGGCAGCTCCGTGCAGAGACGCGACCCTTGGATGGGCTGAGCTAGTGCAGAAATGGTTTCCGGGGTGACCTACAGAAACGGCTGGGCAGCCTGGTCCTGATGGGGACCACTGGGCAGTACCATCCCCAGTCTGTGGTAGGCGGGGATCGGGGACAGAGGAATGGAGAGAGCACTCCTGACGAGTCCTGGGCAGCTTTCCAAAGTTGCCAGCGGAGGATCTGTGGGTATACTTCGGCCATATGTCAGGGATGGTGGTGGCATCCGTGAAATGTAGGCCCAGAAAGGACCTTCTCTTAGGCCGTAGGAAGGTCCAAGGGCAAAGGCCAGGACTGTGTGAGCGTGCGTGCGTGTCAGTGTGGGGACCAGTTATCAGACAGAGACGCTAGAGCCAACCTACCTCGATTCGTGTCTCGGTCAGCCACTTATCAGCTTGAGTACCTCACTTAACTCTCTCAGGTGAGTCTCCTCATTTGTCAAATCGGGGGAAATCATAGACTCTTCCCTCTTGTTCTGCTGTGGGTTTCAAACAGTCGTTCTATGGAAGAGTCGTAGAAGAGCCTGGAACGTAGGGATTTCTTGGTGTGCTTACATCTATGTTTCTGTGCTTGTGTCTGGACTATAAGGGCAAATAAAAGGCCATTTTGAAAGAGATCTACAGACGTTTCTCTATTTCAGTTTTGGCAGGTGATGACAGGTAAAACGAATCTTCAGAAAAGGGCTGCTCTTATGTTTGAAAACTTATTTTAATAGGTTGGTTGGTTAAAAAGGACGAAAGCCTAGTTTTAAAGGATGAATTTGAGATAATGAGGAGAAAAAATTCTGTGTATAATAAAATATTTTCATCCTTCCCTTCCTCACTCCCTTTACCCTCGTTAGCACGTAGCATGTAAGTTGGTGTGAACTAACGCTTTATTCCTTCTGAGGATGTAGTGCTGGTTAGGGGTCGTTTTCAGGGGCTCCCTGGGCCTTGAGGGAGAAGACTATTGAGAGAGGAGGGCGTTTCTGATGTGAGTTTGAGATGGGCATCACCCATCGAGGGGGCAGGGGCTGAGAGAGACAGTAGGGAACCCAGGTAGACCCACCCACACTGGGGATGGTCCATTTACTCAATGATGTGACGTCTGCTACATGGTGTGACTGTGGTCCTTGCCCAGGTTATAATCCTCTCGTGACATCCCGATGTTGCTGTAAAAGTCGTTTAAACAGCATCGCCATAATAAATGGATGAGGGGCAGTGTCTACTGTGCAGGTGAACAGTGGATGGACAGGTGAAGGGTTATGGGAAGGTGACGAGGATAGAATGTCCAGAGGAGAAAGAGCTTGGGGCAGTGGCCGTGACTGAGCTGTGATTGAAACAGTCGATGCACTGGGGTGGGAGAGGCACTGGCTTTCTGCATGTCGCAAGGCTGGAGGTCCTGGGACCACTTCTGGCGAGAGCGGAGAAGACATAGACAGTTGCCGGAACACGGCATGGGATGCACTTTGCTGAGCTGATTTGCATTGAGCAGGAAGAAATGGGGCATGAGGTCTTATCTCTAAGCAAATATATCCATCATTGCTCTTCCCCACTCAAATCAGCCCACAGCTATCCAGAAAAATAAAGTCTGTCCCGGGCTGGGAGGACGTGCCCCACGCCCTGCTGAATGTGCTCTGCTATTTTCGAATGGCTCTTATGCGTTGGTGTCATGGAGCGTGCAGGGACCTGGCCATACCAAGTGCCCAGTGAAAGGCACTGGCGATTGGTAGAGGCACAGAGACGGATGAAGTAACTGGGACTCACAGACCGTTGGACATAAATTGTAAAGATAAGACACCTCAAATTCAGAGAGGCCGACTGGGCGGCGCGAAGCTGCACAGCAGGCAGAGAAAATCCGGCGGCTCCCTCAAGCTCCAGGACAAGGCCGTGCGACTCTTCGTGGAGCTGGCATTGGGTCTGAGCCAGTCACTGTATGTGGTCAGAATTGAGGAGACTCACTCCCAGCACCCCGAGTGGAGATCCCATCCGTGTCCTTCCTTCCTACTATGGAAGGACTCAGGAATCCGTACCGACCACAGAATGTTGCTCATCGAGGTGACAAGCAGGGCGCTGCTCCGGGCCACGCTGAGCGGTGGGCAGGAAGGGACACTGCGCTGTGACGGGGGATGGGCTCCGTCCGGAAGGAGCGCCGAGCCTCGGGGGCCAGTGCACCCCGTCTGGCGGACAGCCAGGCCCAGGCCCCTCTACCTCCATCAGTCGCCAGGTGCTTGCTGTCTATTGGGGCTTAGGGGCTGGGGGCCGACCCCTCCCTGGAAGAGCCGCCTGGGCCACCCCTCTGCATGTCCACCACAGGGCTCGACACACACGAGTTCATTTCATCTCCACCACAGCCCTCAAAGGCAGGTAAGGTCGGTTCCATTTCACAGACGAGAGACTTGGGTTAGTGACCCGCCTGTGATCACACGGACAGCAGGTGGCACGAAAGGGTTTGCTCTGGGCCCATCTCTGAGCCTGCGTCAGGCCCGGGGCCCCGGCGCTTCTCGGTGACACTCGTCACAAGTCTGTCCTGGCTCGCAGAGACTCTCTTGTTTGCCAGTGCTTAGGAATAACCTATCTCGCCGCCCCTCAAACGGACATCTCATTCCTAGTAAGGGCGGCACCCATTTGAGAAAGTCCCCCCTTTGTTTCTCTGGAGGGCAGTGTAGGGACATCGCCATTTGTGGGATGAAACAGACAGAACTATCCCAGAAAGAAGTCACCCAAAAGACCCAACTCCACCCTCAGATAAACCAAAAAAAATATATATATATATATATATACTAAAAATAAAAACCAAAGCAGCCTCATTACACTCAAATCTCCAGGGACCAAAAGGGATATTTTATTTTTCCTTTCTTCCCCCACAGGACACGATGCCTGCACCCGTGTCTGAGTCCCCATCGGTCTGAGGAAGCCCTAAGCTTCTCCCCTTGGAGGACGAACAGGCAGCTCTGTCCCCATGATTTTCTGGACACAGGGGAACAGGACCCCGAGGGACTCAGCCGCATGTGGGGCTGGGGGTACGGGGCTCAGCGCATTTTCATTAAATCCAGGTTAATTGCCTCGTCAACCTGCAGGGTCACGGGAGCCAAAATAAATAAATAATAATCATAAAAAGCCGACATTGCTCCCATGTAGTCTAATTGTATATTTATCCCCAACGTTGGCTTCTCAGAGCACCTGTCTCAAACAGCCTCGTCACTGTGTGAGCCTGTGTGGGAACCGACGCGTCCAGCTGTCACAGCACACAGCCTGCGGCATCTCGCTATGAAAATAAGGCAGTTGCCACCTGATTGGGGGAGAATTTTTAATCTCGACAATTTGTGTCTAATTTTGGGGGTGACCAGGCTGTCAGCTCCAGCAACCCAATCTTTGAGGTCGACGCGGGCGGCAGCTGCCACAGCCTAGACGCTTTTATTATTATTATTTTTCTGGAGGAGAGGGGGAGGGAGGAGGTCGGGGAGGGAAGAGGGGTGAAAAAGCCGTGCTGCTATTTTCGTCGCATTTTCGAATCCCGTTTTAGCGCAAGAATTTAATTATACATATTTTCATCATTTCTTATATTCTGACATATTAATTAAGGACGCGCTAATTCAGTTTCCGTAGCACCGTTGGCTTAGCCTGTGAAAACATTTTACCACTTTTGTACAAATAAAGAATGAAAAGGTACAGGTAGCAACCCTCTCAGTTGTCGATACACACGCGCCCCCTCCCTCTGCCACCTCGTCTTTGTCACCTAAAAGTCGGGCTCATCATTATTTCGTAAGCGAAAGGGCGGAGCCCTGTCCTGGCCCTGTCTCTGGCTTCGTCCTGCTCAGGTTGAAGATGCCTCCTCCCAGAGGTGCCTATTGGTCCGTCGGATGCGAAGTGACGACAAAGGGCAGGGAGTCCTATAGGACCATCTGAGACATAGGCCAGCAGTTTCACGTAGTGAATTTTGCATGTGGGAACAACCCCAAGCCTGTCACATCCTTTATCCCTAAACCTAAAAACCTTTCAGGGTCAGTACGAGCAGTTCCCACTTTACTCGGAGGTGTCTTGAAGGAAAAACCTCGGAGTTCCCGGCGAGTGGGCTCTGGGGTGCCGTGAAGGTGGCTGCTGCGGGGACACGGAGGTGCGACATTGAGATGAGAGAAACAGGCACCTCCGTCCCCAGGTGGAGGCTGAGGTGGCACAGGGGGAAGGGGACAGAGGCGGGAATGGGTACAAGAAGGAATGGCCTGGAGAGCACTCAGGCGCAGTGGGCCCCTCAAAGATGTCACTCTTTCCTGAAGAGCAGGTACAAGCCCCCGGGGAGTTCCGGGTGGGTGTGATGAGGTCAGAAACATCATCCCAGCTGCAGTTCAGAATCACGTCTTTCCCAGTTGCTGCGGGACGGACCTCGTCTTACACCATCAGTCCCACCAATGTATGCACATTTCCGGGTGCCTAGCTGCGGCGGTTTGAGTTCCGTCAGAGCCTGTGTTCTGCGTTTCCGCTTAGCAGACCGGCTCAGGTGTGCAACCCGGGAGGTCTCAGGGCAAAGCCGAAGTTTGTAATCTGGAAATTCAAGGTCCGCTGTACGCTCACTTCCAATGGCCGCCTTGTTTTCGCTTTCACGTTTTCCTAGTGCAAACGCTCAGAAGCGACCACACATTTTTTCTCTTTTTCCCCTCTCCCTCCCTCCCTTCCTTCCTTCTCCTTACCTTTGCTAAGGTGATGGTAAAAGATAGCGAAGTGAAGGAATTCTTTCATGATGGGGCTTTAAAGTCCTAGCTGAGAGTTTGAGAAGATTCACGTAAAGCATGATTCACAGACATGCTGGGATCACACAGCTGATGTGCGTACCATTTCAGCAGCTTTGTCCAACTTCCCAAAACCACCCTCGGTCCTTGGAACTCAGGTCGAAAGCCTCTCCCTGAGCACCTTGCTAGTCTGGATGCCTACTGCTCTAAGGCATTTTTGTGTTCCCTACACAAGCCCGTTTCTCTGTGGCCCTTTTCATCCCTGGGTGACCTCAGGTTCGTAGTGTCACCTGGTTGAAGAACTCAGCTGCATTTCTTTTGTTGACCTTTTAGTGCCAGGTGTCAGGAGCATATTTACGATCAGGAATGGGAAGGCCTCTCAAAACCTTGCACGGGCAAAGGATGTGGGCATTGCTGCCTCCACCTGTCACCTCTCTGTCCTCAGGCCTGGCTCACCCCTTCCTCGGCCACACCCCAAAATGTACTCTCTCCTCCCCCTTCTCAAAGTCCTGCTCATCAGCACTGCTCAGGAGCCAAGAATCCAGGACCCCCAGCTTGTCCATCACGTTCTGTCTGCTACAGAAAGAGCTGAGCGACCTGACGAAATCCTTAGCAACTGTGCGATGCAGGCGTTTCCAGGGAGGGACCACAGCTCCATCTAAGACAGCTGTCCAGCTCAGCTCTGCCACTTTCGAAGATGACAGACTGCCTTTCTGCCGTCCAGCAACCCTTTCAGGCTTACTGGACACCTCGGTGAAACTCTGAAAATCCCCCCAAAGTAACTGGCAGTTCTCGCTTCCTCCAGGGGCCAAGCATGGTGTCAAGAAAGGCCCCTTGGGGAAGGTGACACTTACAAAGCTGATAAGCGGGGGGACATGTAAGGGACAAACAGCAGCTCAGATTCCTTGGGAGGGACGACCGCGAGGAAGGTGGGAGGCATCGCGAGGCTGCGCGTCCATCATGCCTCTGGGTTATGCTCTTTGAAACGGTTGATTTTGTATGATGTGAATTTCACTTCGACTTAAAAAACTGTGTTTTCTGGGTAAAGATATCTTTTCTAAAGGTACAAAGAACATAGAGAGAAGGGGTCTATGAAGGAGAGGAGAAATAGACCCCTGGGGGTCACCGCCCATGGGACACGTGTCTGTCAGGGAGCGCCCCCTCAGGTCACTTATCCCTGCCCCACAAACGCACCTCCTGAATGACGTGGTCTCTCAGCTCCCGGCCACTGACTTTCCCTATCGGTTGGCCCCAATGCCATCGCTCCGGTGCTTCTGTCAGGAGAGCCTCCGTATCCATCATGACCCCCCACATCGCACCGGAGTAGGTGGAGCAGCCCTGGCTTCAGTCGATCACTTTGGGGCCCAAGGCAGCCCCGGAGCAGAGGACAGTTCAGCATCACTCGCAGCCCGTGTCCACCCCGACCTCTACGGTCCCCCTTGCCCTCCACTGGTGGAGCCGGTCCTGGGATTCGGTCTCTGGCATCATCTTTCCTGCCCCAACCGTGTCCTTCCATCTCCCCCTGGGTATAAACTTCTCGTGACCCACCTCGGCCTTTGTGGGACACCCCCAGCCCGAGGCAGCCGAGCTTCTGGGACGTCGCATCTGGTCTGCACTGACCCGATCCACCACGTTCTGTACTTTACAAGTGGCCTGCTCCATCCCTTCCATGATGACACTGTCCTCTCTTAAAGGGGCAACGTGGAGCACCGACCTGCATGCTGGGACCTATCCCTAGAAGCTGTCCCTCTTCGTGGTGTAGCCCCTGCAATGATCCGAAGCAAAGCGGGGCTGGCGGCCAGTTCCAACGCACTGGAGGGGAGTCCCAGGTGCTCCGAGGGTCACAGTCGGCGTCTGCGTCCTTCTGTCGGCTCGCCCTCCCACGCTCTGTCCAGCGTGGCCTCAATCCCCTTGGCCCGTGGAAGTGACTCTGTCCTAGATCCTGCTCCCCATGGCTGACGCGCCGTGTGGTGATCCCATGAGGTCACTGCAGGCCGAGTGGCCCTCACCTCTAGTAGAGTCTGACTGAACCAACCGGGGGCCTTTGGGGGAGAGGATTTGGTGTAGATTTTCAAAGAAAAGCAGAAGGAAGCAGAAGGAGAAACAGGGACAGAGAGTGACCGAGATAACAAGATGGTGGAGCCTCGAGCGAAGGGAGCACAGCCCCTCTGATGTCCAGTCGCCACGGCAGCCCGGTGTCCGGAGTGGAGGGGTAGCTGCGCCGACCGCTCCAAGGCCCCCCGGATCTGCTTGTGCGTGGAGTCCTCCTGCTTTCTCTCTCCCTGTGCGCTGGAAAAACGAACCCCAGAAGAGGAGCCTGGATTCGGAAGCCCAGGAGCCAAGGTGAAGTTCTCCCCGGAAAAGGAAAGAAGCGATGACGTGCAGGGCAGAGCCGGGAGACAGAAGCAGGGCAGCAAGTGACAGAAACGCACGCGGAGTTCGGAAGGAGGCCACCGGTGGGCGTCTACCCCTCCCCTCGGGCCGCGTGGCGTATTGCTGGGTGTGAGTGCCAGGCGTGCGTGGCACCCAGCTGCACGATCCCAGGGGCCCTCACGTCGGAGCGAGCCAGCCATTGGGTGCCTTTGGTTTGAACACAAACCTCAGAGAGAGAGGGGACGACTGTGCAAACCAAGCGCCTCAGCCCTGTCCCACTGGCAAACAGTCGTGGGTCATCCCTCCCTACGGAATCTGCAGCCGTCTTGACTCTTTGGACTCTCCTCAGACACTTCGATCCAAAGCCGAAAGGAGGCTCAGGCCGCTGACAGCACGCCCCGAAGCACTCTGGGAAAGCAGGGCTGCGTGCGGGTGGCAGGAGGGGTCGGGACGTCCCGGCTGAGGTCTGCCTGGCCGCCCCCCGCTGCCGTTAAGGGGGACGGATTAATATCGGGTTTTGGGAATCTGGTGCCTGCTGATACCGCTTAACTATCCAGATAAGTGGTCGGTATCCGAGCACGAGGGGCAGCCAAGCTCAGACCCTTCATCTGGTTTTCCTTTCTTTACCATCCCCCACCCCGTTTTTTTTTGTTTTTTTTTGTTTTTGTTTTTGTTTTTTGGCAAGAAAGCATTTCTTCATTTAAGTATCGTTAAGATTACGTTTTTTAAAGTGCTCGTTAAATGGCAAACGTGAACGCTCACCTTGGCTCTGTCTTTTTATGTGCGGTTTGGTTTTAGCTTTGGTTTTCATCACCCAAGAGAAGAGATGAGGTTTTCGGTGGCCAAAAGCGGCGAGCGGCCTCCTCCCCACGTCCCGTTTGCTTGTTCCAGATCCTTCTTTTGCATTCAGATGGCCCCCGTCCCTGTGACCCCAACCCGCCTCTCCCCAGGCTGCCATCAGACTCCGGGACGGCCTGCTCCCCCAGCCCAGGCAGAAGCAGGGTGGCCGGGGCCGACTCTGCTGGGGAGTCACTCCACTGCCCTGAGCCTTCTGACTTGTCTGGTCATTTCATCCCGTCAAGGCTCTTTCCCCTCCCCTTCTGTCTTGCTTTCTCTGTCCTCCAGTCTCTGCTCCACTCTGTGTTCATCTACCAGCCCGATTAGAGCCGCCTGGCTCAGAGACACCCACCTGAGGCTGGGGTTAGGCCAAACGGGGCTGCCCGAGGCCGCTGTCCTGCCCGAGGCCACTGTCCCGCCCAGAAACACCTCTTAGGTCTCTGCCTTTGACCCACCTGCTGCTTAGCCACATTCACTGTCTCCTAACTTAGGCACTAACTCTCCGTCAGGCTCTCTTCTAGGCAGGCGTCACTGGGGCTCCCTGTCCTTGAGGTCCCCATGCCTCACCTCAGCACTCCACTCGGGGCTCCTGCCCTTCTGCTGTCTTTGGGACCAAGGTTACTGCCTTTGATGCTCAACCAGGCCCGCTGCCGGCACCCAGCAGAGCGGGTGGTGTCCCAGCCCCGGGCCTCCGCTGAAGCTGGAACCTCTGCTGAATGTCCCTGCTATTCGAGAGGTCAGCTGCTACTCACGCTTTAAATCCAGCCACGGGTCTCACACTCCCCTGTGTACCAGGCTCCCCTGGGAGGGATGCTGAAGTCTCCGTGCCCAGTTGTTTGATCCAGGGTGGCATCTGGGGATCAGCTTTTCTCCATGCTTGTCAGATAAGTCAGATGAAAGCCTGAGCCGGGGAGACCCTCCATCGAAGGGCCAGACCAAGCTTCCCCATGGGGTCCCGGCAAAGCCCCGTCCACACCATGAAACACAGGAGCAGTTACTGTAGCCGGGGCCATGGACAGAGGCCAGAGCTCTCCATGACTCGCCTCCCTCCTCCCCGTGGCTGACACCATGGCTGGTCCCCCTGGGCCCATGAGGAAACCAGGACTCAGAGACATGGAGTTGGGCAGAAGCTGTCTGGTTCCGCGTGTGTTTTGAAACCTCTTCTCCTCCCCAGAGTGGGTTGAATGGTGACCTCCAATAGATATGTCCACCCAAAAGCACCTGTGACCTGATTTGGAAGGTCTTGGCGTTTCTTCTGGGCTGGGGTCAGCCCTAAATCTAATGACGAGTCCTCTTAGAGAAGAGGAAGGAACATGTGAGGAGACACGGAAGGGGCCTCGGATGCAGCAGGCGCGGCTCCATCCCGAACTCGGGTCTGACGGCCCAGACCGGAGGTCGAGTCTCCAGGGCACACTGCTCCCCGTGAAAATGAGAAAGTGAGGTTGGGTCGCAGGCATTCATGCCCGGCCCCGAGGCCACAAACAGCGTTTCTGGTCTGGGGCCAGGATGACAAAGGCCAGCCCACACCTCTTCCTCTCTCCATGTGACCGAGGGTTTCAGGCTGCCTTGGCGGCACCTTAGGGCTTTGTTGATGGACCTCATCCAGGCTGGCAGGCTGGGGAACAAGGCTGGGATGAGCTAGGCCCCCACTTCGCCCTCTACAGGTTCAGCCTCACCATGCCTCGTCCATACACTGAGGCTTTCTGCGCACTATGATTTGGGAGAGGGCTTGCATTCCAAGCAAAGGATTGTGACGTCTTCCAGGAAAGCTTGGATTGCTGTGAACTTGGAGCAGGGAGAGAGACCTTCAGAGCCTGCAATGTCGAGATGTCCTTTGTGTTGTCCTTGTCATTCCTAGGGCAGATCAGAGGATAAATAGGGATAGGAGGTCCCTTCACTGGAGAAGCCCTTACAATGGCTGGCCCTTCAGCCTGTGCTGTGCCGGTCTATGAAGACCAGCTTCCAGGTGGGAGGGTCAGCTTTCCAAGGAGGGAGAAGGTTGGGCTCCGTCATCTGCCTCTCAGCCTTCATGGTGTCTTAGTCTGGTGGCAAGAAGCCACGCTCCTTCTGGGTTCTCCTTGTCGGCCCTCTGACCCTGACATGTCATAGGGCCTTCAAAGTCAGATTTATGGCTCTTGCCTGAGGACACGTGGTGGCTGGTCTGACTTTGCTCTCTGCAGTATCCTGGAAGCTGGACACAAATCAAGCCAAAGAAAACAGGTATTTTGGCTTCTTAGTTCTTGGTGACTTAGAGGGCATTTCTCAAACCGTGGTTGTCACTTAACAGGTTAGTGGCTTCTGGTTATGGCAACTGGTTGTCCACGCATGCCCCATGTATGCCGATGGCACTTCTGTCTGCAAAGTCTTCAGTGGTGTCCCTCCCCTGGGGACAGCCACACCGCCCCTTACCGCAGCCTTCGCCCCCTCTGCCCTCGGCAAACGCCGCGCTGTCCCTTCCACTTCATGCTTGGCCTCGCCGTTCCTCCTCTTCTCTTGAAGCATCGTGTGGCCTCAGGGCCTTTGCCCACACTGACCTCTCAACCAAGAATATCGTCCCTTCTATTTCTCCTGGTTAGTCTCTTATTCTTCAGATCTTAGTTCAATTTTCAGGGGCCCAGGAAAGCCATCCATGATCCCCGAGCTGTGCGGAGTCCCCCATTACAGATGCCCTGTCTCGCTCCTTCTGTAATTACGACAGCGGCACTTACAGAACTCGTTGTGAGAGGACTCGGTTAGCTCTTGTCTGCCTTCCTCTCTGTAAGCCCAAGGGAGCAGGGGTCACGTCCGCCATGTGGGCCACGGTACCCCGGGAGCCCAGCACGTCGTGCACGTGCGAAGGTTAGTGAGAGAAAGCAGGAGGCCAGGGCTGGGCACCGCAGAGGAGGCAGGCCAGCCCCTCGGCACCTTCGCACGGCGTCTCCTTTAACCCAGGCGTCGTTCTGACGGGCAGGCCTCGATCTCTCCTTTCGCTGGCAATGGAGGCCTGCACGCCACTTTGCCAAGTCCACAGACGAGAGGCGAGGAGATGAGGGCATGGCTAAGAGGGACCTCAGGTGGTCCATTTCCAGCCAGCAGAAGAGTCACCCTAATAAGAGAAGCAGCCGAGTCTCATGACGACTGGCATGAGGAGGAAGATTCCAGATGTAGAGAGATGGAGGTGTACAGATGAGAAAGGGACCGCTGGCCTCCTGCTCCTGTCCCTCCAACCTCAGGCGAGTCACTTAACCTTCCTGAGAGGCCATCTCCACGTCTGGAAATGGGTTTGGTAATGCCCACTCTTGTGATTGTATGAGGTGGTCGCCAATAATCACAGACTGTGAGCTCATCGAGGGCGTGGTCTGTGTCCTCACCAGCTGTCCCTTCCAGAGACTAACTACCTCTCAGCATGTAGTGTTTACTGAAAGTATCCTAAGTCAAATGAGATAATATGAGAAATCATAGCTACTAACATTGTGTAGGGTTTTATTAGTTGATAACGCATCTTTATTTACGCATTGCGTTTAAATCTCCTTTTAACTGAACATGAATGCAAGGATTTGAACACAAATTCAGTGCAATGCTTGTTATCATACCATTTCCTAAAATATTTCCCCTATTTGATCCTATCAAGTGTCTTGATTAGTGAGTTCTACAGATTTTTACTTTGGGCCTCTTATGTTCTGGGCACTGTTCTGATGTCAGGTACCAGGGATAAAATGTGGGATAGGGGATAAATGTGGTCACTTGGGGGTAAGGTTGAGCTTAGTGGGCGGGGCTTGCACAGGCTGGTGCCTGCAGGAAAAGCAACCGGGGTCTGAGAGAAACAGCTTGGAAGAGCTTTGAGGGATTGGGAATACACGGAAGCCTTGACTTGTGTGGCACACACTAAGCAAAGGGCCCAAAGCCCTGTTCTCAGCTGTGGGTGATTTCCCAACCTCGGGGCCATTTGGCAAAGTCATCTGTAGTTGTTACCACTTGGCAGAGTGGGGGATGGTGTCGCTACTGACATTTAGTGGGTGGAGGCGGGGGTGGCGTTCACTCTCCGGGAATGTACAAAACAGCTCCCACAACGAGGAATGATCTGGACATAAATGTGCTGAGGTTGAGAAGGCTTACTTAGCTAGGGGACAGCCAGTGTGGCTAGATGAGGGGTGTCCCAGTGGGCTCTGAGGCCGGGGAGTCAGTGGTAGACTGGGACAATCATGCAGTGGGCAGCCATTGCAGCGGCAGAGTTGGAGATTGGGGCACCTTGGTGACATGTGGTTTGGAGGAAGAGCCTAGTGAGTGTAGGCAGAAGAGGGACTAGGAAGTGGCCACTGGTCCAGATGGGAGTCAAGGCCTGTTTCCTGGGCATGAGAGCTGTCCAGATACACTGGGCCTTGCACTTAGAAGCCCCGATGTGTGGTGCAATGACCTACTGTCACCATCTTGAAATTCTTAGTATTTGAACACGGGGCCCCATGTGTTCGTTTGTGCTGGGCCCCACGCATTATATAGTCTGTCCTGATGAGAGATGGCGGCCATTTTGACCAGGGCTTGAGATTCAAGAAGAGGGAGATTTGGGATGAGAATCAACACGGTTGGTGGGAGGTGGATGCGAAGGCTCAGTACGACCTTAGTTCTGCCAGCAAGGAAACCCATTCAGAGAGACGACGTGAAACCCCAAAGCTCTCTCAGTGAGTGTCAAAGACAAGACTCGAATTAAGATTTTTTTTTTTTTGGCAATGTGCCTTAAAATGGGGAACCCAAACCAGGACCCAAACCAGGGCACTTTGGGAGTAAAAGGAGGCACAGCTGTCTACTAAAGCCCAATTAATTGACAATAAGATAAACCAGGACGACCCTGGGCACGTTAGAGGGTATGGCCATTCTACTCATCAGCATAAAAGGTTATACACGTGTACGTTATTATAACTGTTGCAATGAAAATCCAGTCATAATGATAATCAACCTAATAATTTTATGACTAATATTTTTCTACCTTTGCGTCACTTGCTTATCCCGACTTTACAATTTTATTTATTTTTATCACCACTCGTCCATCAAAGGAATGATTGCTGAAAGCAGCTCGCAGGCACAGAAGGCATGGAAAATGTCACAGTCATTCTAATCTTTCTCATTTTCCTCTCTTCTGCTACTGGCCCAGGATACCTGCGTGGGGGTCCTTTATAATCCCCTAGATAAGAGACCCACAATCGCAGCCTCTTCCTCAGCAGCCTGCAGCCACCACTGACGGACTGATTAGGTTCGGAGGATGCCATGTCCATCCTCCAGTAGGTTAGGCTATGAGTGTGTGCATGTGCTCATGTATCTGTTTTCAAGTCTTCTTAAATCGCCTATGAATTTAGAAAGCTTTTCCATTTGACCAGGTTCGGTAACAGCAAATAGTTATAGCTTTACCTCTTGAAGGACCCACTCTCAAAAGCTGATTCCAGTTCTCCCGGGTGGATTCACGTCAACATTCAAAGTTATGGGATGCCCAAGAGTTATCACTTGAGGCAGATGAAGCAGAAATTAGAATCACGCAAAGAGCTTTTCACAGACTTTTTATGGGGAAGGTAAGATGCTAGGGGAGAAGTAAGATCAAAGGATTATGTCTAAACCTTTTTAAATGATATAATGTACTCGGCACACAGTGAAGAATGGCAAATGATATGAACATCAGTGCCCCCAACTATCCATAAATCTATTGAATCGTAGCCTCTCTCTCCCTCTCTGTAAATAAATTTGTCTTTACAAATAAAGTTAAGACCTCTTGTTCACCCTTTCCCAAACACGTTTGCCTTTTCTTTTTAAAGTCAACCGATTATCATATTACATGTATTACTTATACTTCCCATATAAATTTTACATTTTTCTTTTCTCCATAATCATAACATATATTATTTTGCTTAACATCGAACCTCGTAGTGTTTGTATCATATGACATATATCATCCAGCAAATTGCCTCCCTCATCCCGTTTTTCTTAAACACAACAATTTTGAGATATTGATCACGTTGTTACATGTATCTCTACTCCATTCATTGTAACTGCTGTATGGTAATTGAGAGTATGATATAACACAATTTAATGTATTTTTCTTTTGATAGATATTTAAGTTATTTTTATTCTATTTTATTTATTTTATTTATTATTGTGCATAGCTCCCCTGTATGTAGAGTTTCTTTAGGGTTTGTAGCTAGAAATGGAATTGCTGGATCACAGAACATAAATGTCATCAACTAGGTATTGTCACTTATTTTCCAAAGTTTGTACCAATTTTATACTCTCCCGAGCTATATATAAGAGGTTCCCTTTGCACATAGCTTTGTCAATTTTTAGCGTTACCAACTTGTTTTTAAAAATTGTCATTCTTGCAGTATTTTCCTCCTTGATTTATAGTGATGTTGTTTGTCTTTTGATATCTTTGGCATTCCAGATTTCCTCTTTGCTGAATTGCTTATTGATATCATTTCCCAAAGTTTTTTCCATGGTTGCTTATATTTTTCATTGTTTCATAGATATTCTTTATACAGTCTGATTACTGATGTCTATTTGGTTATATTTACTACTTTATATTTTCAATTTTTATGGTGTCGTTAGTACCTTTAGTAAAATTTGTTTATGCCTTTTCACTTTGATTTGCGATTTATGTGCCCTATAATTTTTTTTTTTTTTAAGAAACTCTTTATTCTATTTGGGTTTTCTAGTTGCTCATAAAGTATGTTTTATAAATTTGACATTTCTAGGAGTTTTCTCATTTGTATAATTTTTAAAAAACTTATTAAGTTGTTTGTAGTTTCTTCTCTTTACTTAATCTATGTCATCAGATATAACTCTATTATTTATAGAGAGTCAGGTTATAATTTTATGTTTTGCTTTTTTTAAAAAAATTATTACTTTATTTCTGCCCCGATTTTTTTGTGTGTGCTTGTTTCTGTTTTTGTTTTTTAAGATTTGCTTTTTTAAAAAAATTTCTTTATCTATATATTTAAGTTGCTGATTTTTGTCTTTCTTTTTTTCTAAAAATAAAAAGCATTTTAAGGCTATCAATTTCCCTTTAAATATTGCTTTAGCTGCATCATGCAACTTTTGATTATATACTCTATTCATTATAATGTCATTCTAATTATTTTTAGTTTTTTTTTTACCACAATTTATCTTTTGATGTTTAAGTTATTTTAAGTGTGCTCTACATTTATAAATATATGTGTACCATTCAGGTTCTCAACAGGAAAACAGAAACCATGTTATGAACTTCAAAAGGGGATTTAAGTTATTGCAGAATTATTTTAAAATACAAGAGCAAAAAGCAAGCACTGAGATAACTCTGGAATAATAACTATAGAAGTAGCTGCCACCCCCAGGACTGAGGGGGAAAAAAGAAAGAGCCAGTGCTCAGATTTCCGTGGAGTGGCTGGCGCTCTGCTGTGGTGTCCTTGAGCAAGCACCGGAGATGGGTTCTGGGAGCGCAAAAGTATCCCGAGGCTGTTGGGGTGAGGTTGACAGGGACAGGAAAACAGAAGGAAGCCTCCTCTTTTCTCTTCCAACTTCCAACCTCCCTCTAGTGCCCCCTATTGGCCAAAGCTTACAGAAAGCCAAAGGATCAAAGAGTTTGGAAAGTGGGGACTCTGAAGTCCCAGCCCCAGCATTACATAGCATAGCACAGTAGGTATTTTTTGAGGTGAAAATCAAGAAATAATCAACTAACAAAATACACTTTTAAATTATTTTGGTTACAGTTATCTAACTGTGCTGCTCTTTTCTGTCTGCTTTGGTGCCCTCAGAAGGCAGGATCTCCAGGAGGAGAGTTCAGACTGAGGCTGATTATTACTCTCCAGCTGGGAACGGATGAGATTCAGTACCTGCTCTATGCTGATCTAGTGCAGCCTTGTGCAGTACAAATAGGGTGTGAGCCACATAGACAAGTCAAAAATTTCTAGTAGCCACATTAAAATAAATAAAATGAAACCTGTGGAATTAATTTTAGTGATATATTTTACTCAACTCAATATACCCAAAGTATAAACCTTTCAACATGTAAATAACTTGAAAAATATTGATATTATAATGTATATATATACACACACATATATATATATGTATATATATGCTGTAAGTCTTTGAAATCTAGTGTATAATTCATACTTTTGACACATTGCAATTCAGGTGCTAAATTTACATCAGAAATATCTATATTTAGGTTTTATATAATCTACAGTTGAAAAAGTTGATTCACATATCTAAGTTGTTTCAAACTTACTTAAAGTTTTCCATGAACTAAATCAAGGATGGATTTTTAAATTAAAATTAAAATTAATTACAATCAAATAAAATTAAAAGTTCATGTCTTCAATCCCAGTAGCTACATTTCAAATTCTCAATAGCTAAATGTAGGTAGCAGCTGCTATATTGGTGAGCATAGGTTTAGAGCAGCGGTCCCTAATCTTTTTGGCACCAGAGACCGGTGCTCCTATAAGAATCTAATGTCTGATGCTCTGAGAGTGGAGCTGAGGTGGTGATGCCAGCACTGGGCAGCGGCTGCAAATACAGGTGAAGCTTTGTTCGCCCGCCCGCCGCTCACACCCTGCCGTGTGGCCTGGTTCCTAACAGGCCACAGACCTGTACTGGTCCATGTGCCAGGGATTGGGGACCCCTGGTCTAGAAGATTTTAGTAAAGACAGGTTGAGATACACATATTTCAAAGACTTCAGTCGGCTCAACTAGAAATACGAGATATCTTCCTCTTGGGCTTTAAGAATTAAAAACAAACATAATTCCCTGAATAAAAAACCACAAGACATTCTTAAAGGATTTTTAATTCTTTCTTGCACTTTTCATCTATTATTATAGATCTAAAGGATGATATTATCAACTAATTTAACCTTTCATCTATCCACCCACTTATCCATCCATTCTTCCATTCTCCCAACCATCCACTCATCCATCCATCCACTCATCCATCCACCCACCCATCCATCTGCTTTATTTTCCCTGCAGATGCTTCCTGAGCACCTACCTATTATATACCATCCATGGTGATAGGCTCCAGGCATAAAGATGAATAAGATATAGTTTCTGCAATTCAGAGGGTGCAGCTATCTACATAAAGAAGTTTTTTGCAACTTGAGGTAATAGTACAACAGAGCTATAAACAAAGTACATAGAAAAAATAAGCATGATAGAGTGACAAATTCTGGTAGTAAGTGAAAGAGATGTTCCCTGAAGAGGAAACAGCAAGTGCGGATCCAGGCTAAGAAGTTAGGCCGTTCTTTTGTCATTAGGAGTAGTGAGGGTGGAGAAGAAGAGAGGGATGTGAAACTAGAAGCATGAGCCGGGCCCCAAGCCCCGGTGGTCCAGGCAAGAAGTTTGAGTTCCTTCTCATGGGGGCGAAGCGTTGCTGCTGAAGGGTGTTAAGAGAGAAGCGATAAGATCGGACACACATTTGGAAAAGATCGCTCTCCAGGGTAGCGATGGAAAGCAGAGACAGCGAACAGTTGAATACTCATGTTTGCTGCTTCATTTTCTCAGTGTGAGATGCTGTCTGTCCCATGCTTTCCTCTGATCTTTGAGTACGTCAATTCGCAGACGATTCCCAATACCTTAGATACGACTATGTGGAAACAGGTTGTTCTTTTGTATGATCCTTTAAAAACTAGTTTCCTTCAACTTACTTTTGAGAACTGTAGTCTTCGGTGATGAATGAATGGGTAGCAAACTATTCAGGAGGTAGAGCCATGGACTAAAACTAGAGTACACTTGGTATTGTTACTTTTTATACGACAAGAGATATTTGATTTTCTACTAGTTCTAGCACTTTCTCATAATCGTCAGATCTGCCAATAAAATTCCAGCTAATATTCAGAAACAAATGTTGCGCACCCACAAAAAGCCTCTCAGAGGCTCCTCAGATGTTGAGGTCCCAGTTGCCCACAGCAAACATCTGTTCGTTAGCATGCTCCTTATTGGAGTTCTTCCCTTTCCTGTCTCCATACCCACATGGTGTTTCCTGGGTCACTTCCCAAAGAAATACTTGTACTCAAACTCTATCTCAAAGAATGCTTTGATAGAAACCAAATCTTAACAGCTAACCCACCCAAGCTCAGTGCAGGGCCTGGCGCAGACTCCAGCCCCGGGGAGGTTCATGGCGCTTGTCACTGGAACACACCACTGGTCCTCACGCTGGGCTCTCTTTGCTTCATGTAGATGCTGAGCCTTTACATGTGAGAACCTTTTGAGGATGTATCTGGAAAACTCCTCATGAGTAAATGTGGAGAGAATTGGGGTGGCGTTTTGCATACCATTTATTTTGTTTGAGATGAAAGGTACCATTTAGCTACACCACTGTGCACTTCCCAAAGTCCACAGAAAAAAAAAATTTCATGGTATGAACACAGCATTTTATTTGGGATTTTCTCCAGACCTATTGAAGAAACACATTAGATGGAGAGGTATTTCTAACGAAAGGGGTCTGTGATGACTTAAAAGCCAAGGGTGTCTCAGCTCTATTCACATATATAAACGCAGAATTAACTCATATGAACTATATTTAGATGGAAAGAAGAAAACTAAGAAATAAAGAAGAAAAAAAGAAAAATTTCAATTTAAGCCAGGGAGGCTACATATATTTCCTTAAAATGACTAATTAGACTAAATGCTAAGTTCTCTTCTATAACAAACGTACTTAACAAATTTAGTTCCTGTCTTAAGTTTATAAAGATATCAAACCATTGACTGTTCAGATCTTTATGTCTCCAACAAAAATTGTGGGTGGCCTAGAAGGCTGAGGCTTCAAGAACGAGACCTCTTCTCTTTCCCTAGACTAACCATTCCATTTAGTGATAAGACTGCAGTGAATTCAGATCCCAAGCATAATCCCTGGACATTGTCCGATCCTGTGCTTTCCACCATGGGGACATTCCTAAAATGAACACTCCATAATATTGGTGACAGTATAAAATGGTTATAAATCCTCTCTTGAAAGCTCCCCAGAGGTATAGACCCAATCACAATTATTATTGTATTTCAGCACTGTGCTTCCACTACAGGAAGGAATACATACTGATAAGGTTAAACTTAAATTCTCATGGTGAATTAAATCGGAACTATTCCAATGTGAAAATCGGTAGATGTTTTCTGGTTTATAATTCAACAAGTATAACTGATCTGCCCCTGTCTATACATTGCCATTGAAGAGGAAAACAGTACAGACAAGAACCCATGTATTCTGGCTCATTACTGCCAGATCGGTCTCCCTAAACGGTGGCTTTAGATATCTCATTGTCATGAAGCCTTCAGTGTCTCCCCCGATTAAACATACACCCATCAACCTGGTTTCCAAGAGTCTTCAGGAAAAGATCCCAGCATACTTTTCTACATTTATCGCCCCCCGTAAGCTGCAATCACAATGGCTTCTTACTGCTTCCTGAACACATTGTTTTGGTTCTTCTGATCGCAAGTAACAGAAACAACCTCATGCCTGCCCAAGCGGAGCAAGAGAATTTATGGGAGAGGGCACCGTTCTGAAGTGTATGATTTTTTCACCAATTCTAAAATTTACCAGAAAGCTTAAATTTTGCAATTAATTATGGAGAGATCAAAAGTTTAGGTGGCTGATAAGGTCATGAGTCTACACAAAATTAGATTTAGGTCAACTCAACTCTGAATGTCTGGTAGAGGAAATGGAGATTGAATTGTATTATAAATTATGCCACAGACATAATTCTTACAGTGTTTAGAGTGAAATTAGAGAGAATTTTGGAGGCAAACAGTCTATAGTTTAAACCCAGTTTCTTCCAGATTTTAATCAGGCAGCTTCAGGAGCACCAGCTAATGTCTGTGTATTAAGCTAAGCTATGCTCCAGTGACAAGTAAGTCCAAAATCCCAGTGGCTTAATAACAACTAGGTTTATTTCTTGTCATTTGACCTGCCCATTAGGAACATGCACCATACTTTCCCTCAGGAAGCAGGCTCATCGGGGCTCCCGCATCTCGAAGCTGCACTATCCAGAAGACTCAGCTTTCCTGGTTGCTGCTGTCAAAGAGGAAATGTCTAAAGAACCATGTGGTGCCATTTCCTTCCTGGGTTGACCTGTATATGACACATGACATCTTTGCCCACAATCCATTGGCCCTAACTGCAAAGAGGCTGGGTGGGAGACGTAGCAGAAATGGTTGAAATAATGTGTGTGTCAGTCTCTGTGCATCAGTTCTCCAGACCTATAAAATGAGGATGACACTCTCTGCTACAAAAGGTGGCTTTGAAGGTTAGTGGGGAAAACCTTAAGGCTTTTACTAGTTGTTGAGTAAAATCATGGTATGATTACGGCACCAATTAAGTTCACTCCAGCCCAGTTTAACTTGTAGACATATATCAACGAACAGAGGGTTTTTAGAGAAACAATAGGTGATAAAGACAACTCTTATTTCATTAAATTTATTAAAAGTTCCCGAGAACCTGCTGGGTTCCAGAATCAGAGCCGTAGACAATATGAAGGGAATTAAGATTCAGTGGAATTAAGAAACAGGAGCTAATATTAGTCCAGAAAATAGAGAAATAAAGCAAGTGCCCACATGACCATATTGTGAAAACAATTAAAGCCTATGGAAAGATATTCGGCCTCCTTAAACATTAGGGAACTAGGGAACAAAATCATGAGATACCACTTCACATCCACTAAGATGGCTGTTATGTGTTGAAACAGAAAATTACAAGTGTTGGCAAGGATGTGGAGAAATTGAAACCTATACTCATTACTCGTGAGAACATAAAATGGTATATAGCCACTTTGAAAAAAGTTTTGAAAAGAGTTTGATAATTCCTCGGGAAGTTTTAAATAGAGTTACCACGTGACCCAGAGATTCCATCTCAGAAGATTTAATTAACTCCCCTGAGGTCTGATTCAGGAGTATAAAAGTCAAGGCAAAATTTTTATCTTTTTCCCTCCCCATAATCCTATGTCTCTGCCTTAAAAAAAAAAAAAAATTGTTCCCATCAGACAGTTGATGCTGTGTCTTTAATGACTGTCATGTTCTACTGGAAAACTAAGCCATTTTTTCTACCTTCTCAGACCAACACTACAATTTACAATTATTTTCAGATCTCAGAGAGTGAATATCTAGGACAGTGAAGTGCTCCAGAAAGAAGCTATGTCATACTCCTGGTTAACATAGAGACAAGAATAAAACGAAATCAAGTCACGGGAAATTATGGAATGTTTGAGGAGACTCCGCCTTTTATTTTCATTGACTTTATTATATTTCATATCCAGACATTATGTCTGGGCTATAATGTCTTCCTGCAAATATTTACTTTGAAATTTTTTTGGTTTTAAGGTACAAATCTGTAAGTATATTTTTAAGTTAAACATTCAGTTTGAAAGAAGGCATCTTGTTGTATCACACACTAGAAGACTTTCTAACTTGCACGAAAACGATTGTTCATGAACCTCACAGGCAACTGAAATAGAAAGGCTGGAATAAAGTTAAATTGAGTCCAAATTGTGTGAAGCTGGAGTTCTAGAAGCAACGTGAATCCATCAAGTCTCCCTGTTCCAAACTTTGCTTGCCAAATCCATGCTTTGGTTTTGAGGCAGACCTAGGCAGACACTTGATGATACAGGACACTCCCAGGTGGGTGCTCGATTCCACAATTCTTTGATTTGCACACCAAGGTTCCAGAAAATGACAGTCTGGATGAGGACCCATTTTGTGGACTAATAATAATAATAAAAAGATGTTTCATCAATTGTGCTCTGAGCCTCGACAGGATAAATTCATCTTCAAATTTATCTCCGTTGCTTGAAATGTCTAATTTGAGTCTCCAGCTTCTGAAATCAATTTCAGACGTCTCTGGGGAGCTGGAACAAATAGCTCACTTGTACTGGATTAAGTTTGAGCGGGGGAGGGGAATGACTTCACCTTTCACACACTATCAGTAAGATGAGAATGACAGAAAAAAAGAGAAAGAGAAAGAAACCTGACATGTTTTAAGGAACATCAGCATCTTTTAACTATTAATATTATTTAGCATTCATTATTCACAGAACGGGACAACCTGACTCTGACCTTGCTTTTGAAAAAAAAATGCGTTGATTGGCATGAGAAATGCCTTGGAATTAGTCTGAGGCAGGTTAGAATTAGAATCACCCCCTGGAACAGAGAGGTGGGGTTCCCAGCACCCTTTCCGCTGAGCTGCATGCTTAGTTAGCCAAGGACTGGACACGCCTGGGCTCCAGAAGCAGCACATGCCAGGTGAGTGGACCTCTGGAGGGTCCTCCTTTGCCAGCACGTGGTCGGGCTGATAAAAAAAAAAGTCCTATCATTCCTGAGGAAAGTGGCAAAGAGATGGCTGCCTTGGAGCCGGGATCTATTAACTCTCTTGGAATAAGAGTGTTCGCCCATCACTGTAAGCAAGGATAATTTGCACGAAGAGAATACAGAGTTTGCTATTCAAGAACCCAAACTTGGGCAAAATGGAAAATACAACTTTCCACCCCAGGAACATATAGCCAGAGGGAAAGTTTCTATTTTGCAAATTGATCTGCATCATGCATGAGAGACTTTGGGCCAGGAAAAAAAAGAAGAAAAAAAAAAAAGAATCTACTGTGGTAATAAGATCATTATAATGGAAAGCGGTGGGGGAAAAATCTGGAACCAGAGCTTAAGAAGGATCGATTTGAAAGCTCTCTCTCCTGTCTCAGAGCTGTAGCCTACTGCAGGTGGCATCCCACAGGGAGCATTTGGTAAAATGTGGGTAAATAGCCCTGGCATCTACCAAGTCTTAGTACAAGTAGGAGTTAGTTATTGTGGTGGGCTGAAACTCAGCCCCTCCAAAATATTTACTTTTTAGTCCCTGGACACAGTGAGTATGTTACCTAAAAATAAAGGTGGGAGGAGTCATTACAGATGTGACTCATTTTAAGGATCTTGAAATGAGATTATGTTGGGTTCTCCGAAAGGGTCCTAAATACAATAACGAGTGTCCTTATAAGAAGGAGGATGAAGGAGATGTGACTCCACACACAGAGGATGAAGCCACAAGCCAAGAACTGTCAGAGGCATGAGAAGGAGGGAGAGGCAAGGAGGGGACTGTCCCCTAGAATGTCTGGAGGGCGCACAGCCCGGCAGACCCGGTGACACTGAGCTCAAACCTATGGCTTCCAGAACTGCAACAGAATAACTCTGTAGCTTTAAGCCACCAAGTCTGTGGCCACAGAAAACTAATACATTTATATACTGGTATATTTTAATATTATAGATGCCATTTTTAAGGGATGTTTTCCAGTGACCTTTTCCAGGTAGAGTCTGTTCCAATTATTCAGGTTCCTAGGAAAATCTCGTCAGCAGAAAACCTGGATTCGCATCCGCTGCCCTTTGCACACTCCGCACCACTCAGGGAATATCTGCTCATCGTTTCATTGCCATCTTCAAACCTGCAAACTGGGTGCAGTAATTGCTGTCCCGCTGCCTCAAAATGATCTTACGGAAAGAGGGCTGAGGTCAACTGGGAAGTTTTCCTTGAGATTGTGACACTTGAGCCCACGTAGAAAGCAGCCTGGCAGGAGAGGGGAGCACGCCCTTTGCATCTCAAGCGCATTCTCCTGATTCTTCCATTCCTGGAAGATGCTCAGCCCTGCCTTTCTGGTTTGTAAGCTTCGCAATCGGTATTTGCTCATTTATGTATCACCTGTCCTCTCTTAGGATACAAAGACCTGGAGAACAGCTAGCCTCTGTTTTACTCACCAGTGTAGTTCCAGCACCTAGAATGTGAGAGGTGTTCAATAAACATTTGTTGATTAATTGATTGAATGAATGATCCATTTTAAAAATTTCCAACAGTCATACTTCGCCCTTTCCTCTAGTTTTCCTTCCTTTCTTAAAAATTATGGTGTCTCTCTCAGTGACAAGCTCTGTGTTGGACCCTGGGGTTACAGTGATGAGAGTCTGCTTTTGAGCCTTGTAGTTGAGTGGGGAAAAAGGAAAGAGATGCAGACAAGAACAAGAGTTTGAGATCTTGAGAGACAAGAACAAGACAAGTAAATATTACAAAGACTTCCCAGAGGAGGTATGGACAGATGGAATTTTGAAGATTGAAAGGGAGTTTGGCAAAGAAGAGAAAGAGGATATACCAGGCAGAGGACTGTGCAGAAAGAAGAATCTCATGAGCAGTGCAAGTCAGGGGAAGTGCCACGGCTCACGTCCAACATGGCGGCGTGGAAGCAGAGATGTGGGGAGTGGTGGGAACAGCCGAGCCTGGCCACAGGGTGAAAGGAAATCTTGGCAGGGCTGGGAGGGTGGAGGTTGAGAGCATGGGCTCTGGGATGAGAAAGCACTTACATCCAGGTTTTTCCAAGTTACGATGGCGATGCCTCCAGTAGACGTGCAGAAGTCCCAGTTATGCCTCTTGGCCCAATAAAATCAGAAAAGCACCTCCCTTTCACTATCAAAACTATTCCAGTTAAGATGATAAATTGCATGGTCGCTCATTTCCAGGTATATGCGCAATGAGTTAGATATTTTGAGGACTAAATGAGATGATTTATGCTGAATACACTTTATTCTTTATAGCATATAGTGCATGAACGATAAATGGTAATGTTTTTATTATTACATACAAGTTGGAGGAATCCTTTTCCCCCTCCAGGTAATGTGGAATTATTGAAGACTTTGAAACAGGGTAAGCAAATGACCAGATCACACCTCAATAGTTGTTGGCCACCATGGGTGATTGGTGTTTCATCTGTGCAAGCCCCTTCAGAGACTTTCTGATTAATTTCCTTATTCTTTCATTCATCCATCCATTCAGTCACTCATGTAATAAGAAAGCAATAATCGATCATAACTTTTCATTAATGGGCTGACCTTGAAAAAGCCACTGACCTGCTCTGGGTACCACTTTGCTCGTCTGTAAAATCACCAAACTTCCTACCTCACATTCTTATTAATAACATTAAATGAATTAATAATAATAGATATTTATAAGAGTATTTAGCACATGTTTGTTATGACCATTACCTTTTTAGAATAAGAACCCACATTTGTTACTTGTTAGCTGCATAAACGAATAAATTGCAAACTCTGTGAGCCCTAAATGACTTAGCTGCAAAAATGGAGGTGACAGCCCAAATCATGGCTGGTTTTGAAGACTCTTTGAAAAAATACACGACAGAGAGCCTGCCACTTGTAGGCACAGAATAAATGTCATTCCTTTTCATCAACAAGCCTTTCATCATTAGATTTGCAAATTGTCTTTATGTCACTCTTCCCCAAGTTATCCAGATTTGACTCTAGAGATAATTTCATATTTATTCTTATCAGTGTAGAAGGGGTCCTAGAAGCCACCCAGCCCACTTACTAATTTTAGACATGGCGATGCGTCTGGAGGAGGGAGACGTCACTGGCCTCGAGTTGCAAAGGACGTTGGTTGTCAGGCTGGATCTGGAACCCGAGTTCCCTCCTTCACAGCCTACAATGCGTTTCCTTTCCTGAGTGGGGTCGAACAAGACCCCTCCCATAAATAACATATTCTTATAATAAGCTGGACCAAAAATTGGTGTGAGCCCTGAGATCCAGGTGCAATAAGGCAAGATGAGAAAAGATGAGAAAGGACCTTCATCACTCAGAAATGCCCAACTCCAAGTGACATTTTTTTTTTTTTTAGCTTTAGGAGCCTGGCTGGCCTCTAATACTGTAAATCACCTCCCTCCTGGGTTTCTAACTTACTTGGTCAATACAAACAGAACAATCGCCTGAGAGGCCTGGGAACTTTGATGTCCTCCGTTATTGTTGGCTCACAAAAGCCCTGGGATTGACCTACTTCCGTGAGCCTTTCCTCCCTGCTCCCCGATAGGACTCTGGCTGTATTTACAGACTCTGCAGAAAACTTGGATTTAGATAGCCCTTCCCTGGGGAGAAATTATTAGCACTAATCCTTGTCTTGGAACAAAGCCGCCCGTCCATGGGATAACGGAGCTCAGACACCTCCCTGCACGAGGTCTGCCTTCCAGCCCTGGGTCCCAGCACAACACCCACGTGTAAATCCGTGCTGCTCGCCCGGCGAGGGTCGCGTGTTAATGTGCTAATCATAGAATGGTTTGCAGTGACGCCGTTCTGATAGATCTTCAATTAATTATGGAGACATTAAATGTCATTTTGACCACGTCATTTGCCTGACTCGGAACCCAGTGCGACTCAGGGCTGACGCTCCAAATGCCTTAAAGGCTCAGCGTCAATTAGCCCTACTCACCTTAATTGTCCCTTTTCCCCATCATTCTTTAGCTGAGATCTTATGGTCATAGTACATATGGAGAGATGTGTCCTGTGAGTCAGGACCCAGGCCAACAAGAAGTGAGAACCGTGACTTGTCATTCTAGTTTCCTTGTCCCTAAGCCTTACGAGGACCTGTTCAACCCAGCAAAACACATACCAAGGTATGTAAACTTGATGTGTTTACATGCCTTGTAGGGGAGTCAATTTCATGTTCTACCTATGAGACAACAAAAATTGGCCTGGTCTGGAGGAGGAAGAATCCACCGACATATCCCAGTCACCTAAAAACTTATTTAGAGCCTTTGTCTGGAGAATTCCAATGTGGATCGAAGTTGAGAAATCGTTAGGGAAGTGGACAAAGATACATGTTCAGGGTGTTCATACAGCATTAT
>NW_024349797.1:19488289-19496059 GCF_902729225.1 Pteropus medius | reverse complement strand
AATAATAATAAAAAGATGTTTCATCAATTGTGCTCTGAGCCTCGACAGGATAAATTCATCTTCAAATTTATCTCCGTTGCTTGAAATGTCTAATTTGAGTCTCCAGCTTCTGAAATCAATTTCAGACGTCTCTGGGGAGCTGGAACAAATAGCTCACTTGTACTGGATTAAGTTTGAGCGGGGGAGGGGAATGACTTCACCTTTCACACACTATCAGTAAGATGAGAATGACAGAAAAAAAGAGAAAGAGAAAGAAACCTGACATGTTTTAAGGAACATCAGCATCTTTTAACTATTAATATTATTTAGCATTCATTATTCACAGAACGGGACAACCTGACTCTGACCTTGCTTTTGAAAAAAAAATGCGTTGATTGGCATGAGAAATGCCTTGGAATTAGTCTGAGGCAGGTTAGAATTAGAATCACCCCCTGGAACAGAGAGGTGGGGTTCCCAGCACCCTTTCCGCTGAGCTGCATGCTTAGTTAGCCAAGGACTGGACACGCCTGGGCTCCAGAAGCAGCACATGCCAGGTGAGTGGACCTCTGGAGGGTCCTCCTTTGCCAGCACGTGGTCGGGCTGATAAAAAAAAAAGTCCTATCATTCCTGAGGAAAGTGGCAAAGAGATGGCTGCCTTGGAGCCGGGATCTATTAACTCTCTTGGAATAAGAGTGTTCGCCCATCACTGTAAGCAAGGATAATTTGCACGAAGAGAATACAGAGTTTGCTATTCAAGAACCCAAACTTGGGCAAAATGGAAAATACAACTTTCCACCCCAGGAACATATAGCCAGAGGGAAAGTTTCTATTTTGCAAATTGATCTGCATCATGCATGAGAGACTTTGGGCCAGGAAAAAAAAGAAGAAAAAAAAAAAAGAATCTACTGTGGTAATAAGATCATTATAATGGAAAGCGGTGGGGGAAAAATCTGGAACCAGAGCTTAAGAAGGATCGATTTGAAAGCTCTCTCTCCTGTCTCAGAGCTGTAGCCTACTGCAGGTGGCATCCCACAGGGAGCATTTGGTAAAATGTGGGTAAATAGCCCTGGCATCTACCAAGTCTTAGTACAAGTAGGAGTTAGTTATTGTGGTGGGCTGAAACTCAGCCCCTCCAAAATATTTACTTTTTAGTCCCTGGACACAGTGAGTATGTTACCTAAAAATAAAGGTGGGAGGAGTCATTACAGATGTGACTCATTTTAAGGATCTTGAAATGAGATTATGTTGGGTTCTCCGAAAGGGTCCTAAATACAATAACGAGTGTCCTTATAAGAAGGAGGATGAAGGAGATGTGACTCCACACACAGAGGATGAAGCCACAAGCCAAGAACTGTCAGAGGCATGAGAAGGAGGGAGAGGCAAGGAGGGGACTGTCCCCTAGAATGTCTGGAGGGCGCACAGCCCGGCAGACCCGGTGACACTGAGCTCAAACCTATGGCTTCCAGAACTGCAACAGAATAACTCTGTAGCTTTAAGCCACCAAGTCTGTGGCCACAGAAAACTAATACATTTATATACTGGTATATTTTAATATTATAGATGCCATTTTTAAGGGATGTTTTCCAGTGACCTTTTCCAGGTAGAGTCTGTTCCAATTATTCAGGTTCCTAGGAAAATCTCGTCAGCAGAAAACCTGGATTCGCATCCGCTGCCCTTTGCACACTCCGCACCACTCAGGGAATATCTGCTCATCGTTTCATTGCCATCTTCAAACCTGCAAACTGGGTGCAGTAATTGCTGTCCCGCTGCCTCAAAATGATCTTACGGAAAGAGGGCTGAGGTCAACTGGGAAGTTTTCCTTGAGATTGTGACACTTGAGCCCACGTAGAAAGCAGCCTGGCAGGAGAGGGGAGCACGCCCTTTGCATCTCAAGCGCATTCTCCTGATTCTTCCATTCCTGGAAGATGCTCAGCCCTGCCTTTCTGGTTTGTAAGCTTCGCAATCGGTATTTGCTCATTTATGTATCACCTGTCCTCTCTTAGGATACAAAGACCTGGAGAACAGCTAGCCTCTGTTTTACTCACCAGTGTAGTTCCAGCACCTAGAATGTGAGAGGTGTTCAATAAACATTTGTTGATTAATTGATTGAATGAATGATCCATTTTAAAAATTTCCAACAGTCATACTTCGCCCTTTCCTCTAGTTTTCCTTCCTTTCTTAAAAATTATGGTGTCTCTCTCAGTGACAAGCTCTGTGTTGGACCCTGGGGTTACAGTGATGAGAGTCTGCTTTTGAGCCTTGTAGTTGAGTGGGGAAAAAGGAAAGAGATGCAGACAAGAACAAGAGTTTGAGATCTTGAGAGACAAGAACAAGACAAGTAAATATTACAAAGACTTCCCAGAGGAGGTATGGACAGATGGAATTTTGAAGATTGAAAGGGAGTTTGGCAAAGAAGAGAAAGAGGATATACCAGGCAGAGGACTGTGCAGAAAGAAGAATCTCATGAGCAGTGCAAGTCAGGGGAAGTGCCACGGCTCACGTCCAACATGGCGGCGTGGAAGCAGAGATGTGGGGAGTGGTGGGAACAGCCGAGCCTGGCCACAGGGTGAAAGGAAATCTTGGCAGGGCTGGGAGGGTGGAGGTTGAGAGCATGGGCTCTGGGATGAGAAAGCACTTACATCCAGGTTTTTCCAAGTTACGATGGCGATGCCTCCAGTAGACGTGCAGAAGTCCCAGTTATGCCTCTTGGCCCAATAAAATCAGAAAAGCACCTCCCTTTCACTATCAAAACTATTCCAGTTAAGATGATAAATTGCATGGTCGCTCATTTCCAGGTATATGCGCAATGAGTTAGATATTTTGAGGACTAAATGAGATGATTTATGCTGAATACACTTTATTCTTTATAGCATATAGTGCATGAACGATAAATGGTAATGTTTTTATTATTACATACAAGTTGGAGGAATCCTTTTCCCCCTCCAGGTAATGTGGAATTATTGAAGACTTTGAAACAGGGTAAGCAAATGACCAGATCACACCTCAATAGTTGTTGGCCACCATGGGTGATTGGTGTTTCATCTGTGCAAGCCCCTTCAGAGACTTTCTGATTAATTTCCTTATTCTTTCATTCATCCATCCATTCAGTCACTCATGTAATAAGAAAGCAATAATCGATCATAACTTTTCATTAATGGGCTGACCTTGAAAAAGCCACTGACCTGCTCTGGGTACCACTTTGCTCGTCTGTAAAATCACCAAACTTCCTACCTCACATTCTTATTAATAACATTAAATGAATTAATAATAATAGATATTTATAAGAGTATTTAGCACATGTTTGTTATGACCATTACCTTTTTAGAATAAGAACCCACATTTGTTACTTGTTAGCTGCATAAACGAATAAATTGCAAACTCTGTGAGCCCTAAATGACTTAGCTGCAAAAATGGAGGTGACAGCCCAAATCATGGCTGGTTTTGAAGACTCTTTGAAAAAATACACGACAGAGAGCCTGCCACTTGTAGGCACAGAATAAATGTCATTCCTTTTCATCAACAAGCCTTTCATCATTAGATTTGCAAATTGTCTTTATGTCACTCTTCCCCAAGTTATCCAGATTTGACTCTAGAGATAATTTCATATTTATTCTTATCAGTGTAGAAGGGGTCCTAGAAGCCACCCAGCCCACTTACTAATTTTAGACATGGCGATGCGTCTGGAGGAGGGAGACGTCACTGGCCTCGAGTTGCAAAGGACGTTGGTTGTCAGGCTGGATCTGGAACCCGAGTTCCCTCCTTCACAGCCTACAATGCGTTTCCTTTCCTGAGTGGGGTCGAACAAGACCCCTCCCATAAATAACATATTCTTATAATAAGCTGGACCAAAAATTGGTGTGAGCCCTGAGATCCAGGTGCAATAAGGCAAGATGAGAAAAGATGAGAAAGGACCTTCATCACTCAGAAATGCCCAACTCCAAGTGACATTTTTTTTTTTTTTAGCTTTAGGAGCCTGGCTGGCCTCTAATACTGTAAATCACCTCCCTCCTGGGTTTCTAACTTACTTGGTCAATACAAACAGAACAATCGCCTGAGAGGCCTGGGAACTTTGATGTCCTCCGTTATTGTTGGCTCACAAAAGCCCTGGGATTGACCTACTTCCGTGAGCCTTTCCTCCCTGCTCCCCGATAGGACTCTGGCTGTATTTACAGACTCTGCAGAAAACTTGGATTTAGATAGCCCTTCCCTGGGGAGAAATTATTAGCACTAATCCTTGTCTTGGAACAAAGCCGCCCGTCCATGGGATAACGGAGCTCAGACACCTCCCTGCACGAGGTCTGCCTTCCAGCCCTGGGTCCCAGCACAACACCCACGTGTAAATCCGTGCTGCTCGCCCGGCGAGGGTCGCGTGTTAATGTGCTAATCATAGAATGGTTTGCAGTGACGCCGTTCTGATAGATCTTCAATTAATTATGGAGACATTAAATGTCATTTTGACCACGTCATTTGCCTGACTCGGAACCCAGTGCGACTCAGGGCTGACGCTCCAAATGCCTTAAAGGCTCAGCGTCAATTAGCCCTACTCACCTTAATTGTCCCTTTTCCCCATCATTCTTTAGCTGAGATCTTATGGTCATAGTACATATGGAGAGATGTGTCCTGTGAGTCAGGACCCAGGCCAACAAGAAGTGAGAACCGTGACTTGTCATTCTAGTTTCCTTGTCCCTAAGCCTTACGAGGACCTGTTCAACCCAGCAAAACACATACCAAGGTATGTAAACTTGATGTGTTTACATGCCTTGTAGGGGAGTCAATTTCATGTTCTACCTATGAGACAACAAAAATTGGCCTGGTCTGGAGGAGGAAGAATCCACCGACATATCCCAGTCACCTAAAAACTTATTTAGAGCCTTTGTCTGGAGAATTCCAATGTGGATCGAAGTTGAGAAATCGTTAGGGAAGTGGACAAAGATACATGTTCAGGGTGTTCATACAGCATTATTTATAAAGCGTAGGTCTAGAAACCACCTACGGAGCCATTGCTAATTAAATTGCTCAGTGTAGATTTCTACATGGAATATTACCTACTATTTAATATTATATAATGCACTGCTATTTTCTGACATAGAAAAATATTCATAATAAATTTAAAAATAGGGTAATAACAGGTTATTATACAGATTGAGTCTACTATTGTAAAAAGATATATAAAATATATCTTTTTATTTAGGATCTTTTATTTAGCATGAATATTATAAATAATTCTCTGGTTTAGATAATAGGCTTAAATTCTTTTGGTTCTCTTTGCTAAGTAGGAACCCTTTATTTCTCCACAATTTTCATACATTTTTTAAATAAAAGATTTATTGACATATAATTCACACACCAGAAAACTCACCCTTTGAAAGTGTAGCATCCATTAACTTTTAGTACATTCACGAGATTGTGCAACCATCACTCATGTCTAATTCCAGAACAGCTTCATCGCTCCAGAAAGAAACCCTGTGCTCATTCGCCGTCATTCCGCATTCCACGTCCCCTCGTGTCCCTGGCAACCATTCATCTGCTTTTCGTCTCTATGGATTTGCCACTTCTGGACATTTTACATAAATGGAACGATAAAATGTGTGGTCTTTTGTGTCTGGCTTCTTTCACTCGGCAGAATATTTTCAAGGATTGACTGCTCTGTAACGCGCCTCAGTGTTTCATGCCTTTTTAAGGCTGAACAATATTCCATGTGTGGGTGGACCGCCTTTGGACATTGGCATCATTTCTACTTTGTTGCTACTACAGATACTTCTGCTATGAACATTCATGTACATCATATTTATGTGGGTATGTTTTTATTCTCCTCGAGTATATAACTAAGAGTGAACATCGTGGTCATATAGTAACTCCATGCGTTAGTATTTAAAGAACTGCCAGACTGTTTCCCGAAGTAGCTGCACCATTTTACATTTCCACCAGCAATGCTCAGGGTTCCAATTATTCCATATCATCTCCAACACTTGTTACCATCCATCTTTTTTTTTTATTTTTATTACAGCCATTCTAGTGTGTGTGATGTCTCACTGTGGCTTTGATTTGTACTTCCTTAATGACTAACAATGTTAAGTATATTTTCATACATGGTCGGCTTCATCCGTGGGCCCTTAATCCCCTCATCAGAGCTGTGCTGGGACAGCTGAACCCCGTTTTTTAGTGGCCACCACTCAAGTGGCTGGGAACAGTAACCTGGGTATCCGAGCTATTATCTTCAGGCTCCACCCCTCCCCGCTCCCCAATGCTGTTTGCCATTCACTTATCTCACGGTTTTGGTGTTTCATCTCAAAGCCCTTGTTTGTATATTTTCCTTAAAAGGTTACATAGTCAACACTCTCTTATGCTTTGAAGCCTGAGAATACACATTTCATTCTGTTCGACTCCAGGGAGCAGAAGATCCACCCTGGACGACACCTACCTCAAAGCCATCTGCGGGTCATCTATTTATCTGTCTCGAACTTTATTTAGCTTCTCCGCTACATACTTATCTGAACAGAAACTTTGAGTGTGTGTGTTCAGGGTGACAAAGATTGTTTGCTTGACCAAACTTAATCAGGCTCCTGAACATTTTCCTAGGCCTATCTGTGCCCTTTCTTGTAAAATCTAGTGTTAGCAAGAACCCACCACTGTCCATATCTGATCAGGCTCCTTATCCTTCATTATCCTCTGGTGATGTCAAATCACCCTGGCCTGTCTTCAGCAAGATTCCTGCTAGGTCAATTTACCCAGAATCCTCTCTTAGCCCTGGTGTTTCCTCTTAGTAATTTTCCATCCACCGACCCCCACTCTGGTCCTTGGTTATATATTCCCCGCTGCCCATGCTGCAGTCAGAATTAAGTCCAGTCTCTCTCCCCAGTGCAAAATCCTATCTCAGGACCCCTGTACTGAGCAGGATGGTCCTGAATAAAGTCTGTCTTGCCATCTCTAACAAGTGTCGTAAATAATTTCTTTAATAAGTGTTCCTGAAAAAGGGCGGGGGCACAGACTAAACCCAATTTGTATCCACTCAAGGTGCGTTATTCCCCGGTACCCACTCTAATTTCCTCATTTTCACAAGCATCATCTCTGACTTCATACCATCTCCTCATCACTGCCTGGGGCCCGCCCAGCCCCCTCCCAGGCCCCTCTGCCCCCTCCTTCCCACTGAGCAGCCAAGGAGACCGAAAGTAAGATGTGACTCTGTCTGGTGAAATCCTCTAGGGCCTCCGGCACCCGGTAAACAAGGTGGGAGGTGGTCTGAGGGGCAGCAGGAGCTGACCAGCTGACTTCTCGGGTGGTTTTGCCATCTCTCCTCTGCCCGCACTCCCCAGGTTACCTTGGCCTTTGGTTCCTGGAGAGCATCAGGCTCTTTATCGAGTACTCATCCATGCTCGTTCCCCCCGCTTCGCTCCCCGTGCTCTCTCAGCCATTTGTTACCTTCGGTCTCAAAAGTCACTTCCCCAGAAAGGTCTCCCCTAACCCCCCATACACACACTTCTGGACAATAACAGCAACAAACTAACACTGACTCGTATGTATACAATTCAAACACTTCCATGGAAGTAAACTTGAATAATCCTAACTTGCCTGGTGAAGACATGGAGGCACCACGAGAAGAACATCGGCAGGTGTTCATGCAGCCAGTGAGCGAGGGACCTCGGGTTCATACCCTCCGGCTCCAGGATCCTCGCTCCTAACTGCTGCGCTTTGCTCATGCTCTACCGTATCTCCTCCTACTGCCCCTTTTCTTATTCATGGTATAATAATGCAAAATAACCGGCGCCCGTGTTTTCATTTATCTATCTATCT
>NW_024349797.1:19464084-19488225 GCF_902729225.1 Pteropus medius | reverse complement strand
ATCTATCTATCTATCATCTATCTATCTATCATCACCTATTTACATTCTGACTTCCTCCACAGACTATGGGTTCCATCCAGGGAAGGCTCCGATCTGTCGTTTGTACTCAGAGTTACCACAGTGTCCGGCTCAGGTGCCCAGCTCAGTGTGGACACTCAAAGAATTTGTGCTGCATGATGCAGTGAAGGAGTAACTGCCCATGCCTCTGTCAGGTGCTGACTGTGGAGAGAGAGGGGACACATCTTTGACTTGAGGAGGCTCCGGTGTGCTGAGGAGAGGGACCCCATCCTCACAGCACGGTGAGAGACAGGTTGCTAAGGGAGTCAGGTGGGGGTCGAGAGGGCTTCCTGAGGAGGAAACACCTTCACAGTTGAGTCGTGTCACCCGGCCCATGCCCATGATGCCGGCTGATACTGACTAAAACCCAGGGTTTTTTTGTTTGTTTGTTTGTTTGTTTTCTTTTTTGTTTTTTGTTTTGTTTGTTTTGTGTTTTGTTTTTTGTTTTGTTTGTTTGTTTCTTTGTTTTTAATCACATCTGTCAGGGAAAGGAATAGCTCGGAGAACACATGCCCTGTCTTCCCACATCGGAAGTGCTTTATTTATTTATACAAGGGAGCTAACTTAGGCTGTGCGGCCCCAGGAGACAGAAACCACAGATTTTGGCTCAGTAGAAGCTCTAGTCAACTTACCTCATGGAATCAGAGAGTACCCACCTGACAGCGTGGGCTCTCTGGCCCCGTGAGTGCTTGAGAGAAGGCTGGGTGGCCTCTCGTCAAGGCTGCAGACTTGGAGATTCCTGCACAGGGAACCAGTGGACAGCTGGTGTCCAGAGTGCCCCTCTCACCCACTGAGGCACAGCTCCACAGCACCTTTGAATAAAGTTTACATGGAGGATAGTCCAGTACCTGAGGTGTCCACTGTGTTGGGAGAAACAAAGTTACTACTAGTTCAGATCTACTGTAGAGAACCCAGCATGGCTTACTTATATTTTCATCCTTAAGGGAGTAAGAAACTCTTTCATTCTTTCATAAATTGTAATGGCATTTGCTGTGTTCCGCCAATGGAAAATATATATGTGTATGTGTGTATATATATATATACATATATGTGTATATGTGTATATATATATTGTGTATATGAAAATATAGGAAAACCTAAAGCCAGAAATGAAATCATCCATAATCTTCTCACTTTGGTAGGTCTATAAACTTTCTCATGCATTTTATTTTATTCATGTATTTCATTCTTGTCTTATTTTCTAGAGCCATATATGCATAATTTTATTTTAATTCTGCTTCTCTTCAAAAACACTATGAATGTGTTAAATGTCATCATGTAGCTTTCTAAAACATGATTTTTTGGGGTTATTTCTTTTTTAAAAAATTATTTATTTAAACTAGTTTCAAGTATACAGTACATTGGTTAGACATCTATATAGTTCATAAAACGATCCCCTCAGTTACTCCCTCTCTCCCCTGGCCCTCCACCTAGCCATCATATTAATGCTGACCACATTCCCTCTGCCATGTTCCCCATCCCCGTGACCAACTATCAACTACTAGTTTAAAATATGATTTTTAATGGCTGCTTAGTATTTCATTTAATGGCTGCCTTATAAATTGGTTAACTGTTTTACTACTGGTGGGTATTTACTGTGTTTCCAGAATTTCAGCAGCATAAGTCATGTAATGGAGTTGCTTGTATGTAGATCTTTGCCTATATATGATTTTTTAAAAGAAAAATAGACCCCGAATTAACATTTCTTAGTAAAAGGGAAAGTTCATTTGTAAGACATTTGACATGTGTCACCAAATTGTCCTCTGGAAAAATCCGATCAATTCTCAGTCCTGCCAGCAGTGCTTGAGAGGGTTTGTTTAGGTTCTCACTTAGAAATCTTGGCCTGGGAGCTTATTTTTAGCCACAGCATAAACAAGGAAGGCAGGGTGTCTACAGACACGGATGCTGAGAAGTGAAGTCCAAGATCTGGAGACAGAAGGTCTGGGGCAAGTCAGAGCTCAGCTTCCTGCATGGGCCACGTGGCATCTCTGAGCGCCAGTTCCAACATCTGGGCACGATTACGAGGTCCACTAACAGGCGTTGCTGGACAAAAGAAGAAAAGGCTTGCTTCTCCTGGGAGGGCTTTTAACACGTACAATTGCACGGAAGTGATTTCCTGAATCCAGGGGGCTAATTATAAATAGTTAGTCAATCAAATAGGCAGAACTGACTAGTGATGAGAGCGAGAACTCTGGAGTCCAACTGTCTGGATATGCAGCCTGGCCCCGCCCACAGCAGGTGTGGCCCCGGGCCTGGTACTGAGCCTCCCTGTGGTCTGTTTCCTTACCTGTCAAACAAGGCCGTGATGGAGATTAGATTAGCATCTGTATAGTCTTCAGCGTAGTGCCTAGTATACAGTAAGTGCAGTGTGAGTTTAAGAAATAAAATAAAGCTTTCTAGGGAACACAGGCTGAGTTTAGGTCTTTACGTTATACAGTTGGATTCTCACAAGCTCTCACCCTGCAAGATCACTGTTTTATTTGCATTTGCAGAATGAGGAATTTCAGAAAGTTTAGGCAAGTTGTCCAAAGTTGCAAAGCTAATGAATGGAAAAGCTGGGTTTGAACTTGGATCTTTCTGCTTCAGGAAAAAAAAAAAAAATCCCCTTCCTTTGTTTTGGATAGATGAAAAAAAAATTCTTATGGGATACTCACTGGGCGTGGGGCCTCTGACAGGTACTTTTACAGACAGTGTCTTTTTTGTTTACTTGTTACCGTACAATTTGCATTGAATAAAATTCACCCTTTTGAAATATACCGTTCTAAGAATTTGACAAAAATGTCAAGCTATAAACCACCCCCACCATTAGGATAGAGAGTGTTTCCATCGGCTAACATTTCCTCACCCCGCACCCTGCCCCAGCCCCTGGCATCCATTGATTTGATTTCTCTCCTTCAACTCTTTTTTTTTTTTTTCCCAAATATAATATAAATGGAACTGTACCGTATGTAGTCGTTTGAGTCTGGCTATTTTCACTTAGGACAACACACATGGGCTTTCCCATGCTGTGGCAGCCTCAGTGGTTTGTCCCTTCTTTATTCCTGGAACAATAACTTGTTAAGGTGGGTATGACCTCCTCTTGACAGCTGAAGACACCAAGGCTCAAAAACACAGAATCCCTTTCCAAAAGTCATGAGGCCATAGTTCAGCCTCGGTCTTGCATTTCAAATCCTGCAGTTTAATTCACCATATGCAGTGAACAAAAAGTAGGGTTTTGCACTGCATTTTGCCCTGTAACTCTGCTACTGTGTGTGCCATTGCTGGACAGTGAGTTGCAGGAGGACAGGGACTCAGCCCACTTCTTCACATGGCATCGTTATCATGAGTAAGCTACCTGGCCCAGAACATCCATGCCCAAGAGTATTCGTTAAATTCGAAAGCACAAGAGGATGGGGAGACATCGCAGGAAGTGGAAACAGGAGAATAAAACAGTCTTGCAATGCACTAGTCCGAGGCCTTCCAGTTTTCATTTTGAGACACAGGAAAAAATAATATACGTCTAGGCAAGGAACGGAATCCATAACCCACGTTCCTCCCAGCTCACGTCATTCAGAGTGTTTGTAGACCTCAGGGATGAAGGGCAAGAGAGAAGGCTGTCTCTGAAGAGCCGAAACAGTCCTTGTTGAGTAAGAGACTCTCCCAGAAGAAGTGTTCAGGGCCCAGTGTCATAAAGCTAAGAATAGCAGATGCTGCTTACTTAGCATGCCAAGGCCGCAGTGGAACACGGTAACTGTCCTCAGTCTCCTGTCGTTAGTCACCCGGTAAGATAGGCATTATTAGCCCCAAGTAGAAATTAAAAGAGAGGTTCAGAGAAGTTTGATATTATAACCCACAGATCCAATAAAACTTAAGCTAAAATACAAAAAAAAAGGTCAATCTGATTCTTCTTATTGGGGAGCAGGGGAGGGGATTCCTGAAAATGACTTCTATGAATCTGTGTCAATCAAAAAAATTCATCATTTCCCTGGAAGCAAACCACGCGTTCCCGGACAGATGAATGAATGAACATAATGCTGTATATATAAACGATGGAATACGACTTAGCTATAAAAACAAATGAAACGCTGACACATGCTACAACGTGGGCAAACCCCGAGGACATTATGCTAAGTGAAATAGACCAGTCACAACAGGACAAATGTAATATGAATCTACTTGCGTAAGGTTCATAGAACAGACAAATGTATAGAGAAAGAAAGGGGAATGGTGCTCGCCAGGGCCTGGGGGCAAGAGAAAGCGGGGAATTATTGTTTAATGGAGTTAATATTTAACGTTTTGCAAGATGAAAAGTGTTCTGGCGACGAAGTCGTGATGGCCGTCCTGTAATGTGAATGTAGTCGACGCCACTTAAAAACGGCGAAGATGGTAAATTTTATGTTATGTGTATTTTACCACAAAAATAATTTTTAAAAGGTGCTTCAAACCATTTTTTTTTCCTCCTAACACATTTTCCCAAAGAAAATGTTCACGTCCTTGAGTAGATAACATAGAATAGGAAAGACAAATAAAGACAGAGCCCCTCCCCCCTCAAATATTTTTGTTTTCAAAAGTTTAGAAGCTAAAACAATTGGACCGTGGCCTCCAAGTGAGTTCAGAGAAGCTCTGGGAGGACTCGTTCAGGGCAGATGTGGTCTTGAGCAGACGGGCGACATTCTCTGCGATTCTACTGTGGGCTGGACACTTCCTCACATATGTGACACGTGTAATGTATTATCATGTTCCTATATAAGAATCCATGAGTATTAGCACTATTAACCTTTTTACAGATAAGAAGATCATCTTCGAGAGCTTAAGCAAATTTAAAAATTTCCAAGGTCGCACAACACCCCAGAGCATGCCTTAAAGGGCCACCCGGGGGCTACTTTCCTGGATATGGGGTGACCCTACAAAGGAATTTAATCGAGATCCTTTCGAGTGGCATTCACTGGGTCCTGCCATGTAAAGGCTCCATGCTGGGGCCAAAAGAGAAAAGGCTGGAGGTATGAATTCCAACCAAACGTGGTCCCTGCCTTCGGGAAATTTGCATCCCACTGGGAGATGGGTTTCCACATGAACAGAGATGAGACGTGGCTGAGAAGGACGCAGTTTCTGGAATCGTGAATCGGATGCCACGTGAGTGCGGAGAAAAGATTCCTCCGTCTCGGGAGCCTGAAGGCCTTCGAGGTGGAGCTAGCTTCGGAGGCCTCTGAGGATTTGGGGTTGAGGTTTTGACAGGTGGAGGGGCAGCCTGACCGAAGACGGCTTCCAGGAGGGGCAGCCACCTGCGGGACGGTCTGGAAGCCGGAGGCCACGTGGGGCCTGCCCCGTGAGCAGCTTGAGTTTTCCTTCCAAGATCTGGGTGGATGAGACCTTCTTGGGTCCCCACAGAAAATACTGCCCAGGGGCGGTGAGTGGGAGTAGGGGAGGTGGGAAGTGCAGGAGGCAGTAGGATCTCAAATGAAGACTGCCAATTTAGAGAGCGGGGGAAGACAGAACAAAAGAGGGGGTTTGGAGTTAAACGAAGATTAAACAGCTGATAGAAGACGCAGCCTTCAAAGGCCGCGTGGGCCCTTCCTGCAGAGCAGGGGCCAGGCAGGTGGCACTCAGGGGCAGGTGGCACTCAGGGGCAGGCTCAGGGGAGCGCGGGGGCTGGCAGAGCAGTCAGTTTGTTTATATGGAAAATGTACTGCATTAAGCAGAAGGCCGTTTATATTTAGACTTTTCTTTTGATGTGGAAAGAGAAGACGATTGTAGCAGAGGACTTCCTTGTCAAAGCCTAGGTCGACCTGAACTTCGGAAGGCTCGGAGGAGACATTCGTGAGACGAAAGCTTTTACGAGCACTGCCGCGGAGAATCGAAGGAGGAGAAAAGCACTTGCTCCCATTTGTGCCTTCGCCCTGCAAAGGCCACCGGGGTGGGTGGTGCTTTGCGATTTAAATGCTGCATGTGATATTCACGCATTTCCTCCTTGTGACAACTCTGTGAGTGGCGGCTGAGCTGTCTCCTTTCACAGATGGAGCCCCCCCGAGCCTTGGCAGTTCAGGAACATGCCCGGCTTCATCCAGGGGCAGAGACGGACACTGGGCTGCAGCTCCTGGTCCCAGGAAGGACAGGCGCTGGCTTCCTGCAGAACACGCCTCCGACTTTGAAATCCCCCCTGGACTGAGTCCCGATTCCACCCACTTTAGGAGCCGTGTACCCTGGAGCAAGTCCCCGGACCGCTCTGGTGCTCTGCGTCCTGAGGGACGCGTCATGTTACTTTGGAGATGGAAGGAGGTAGCACGCAGGTCTGGCGAGCGTGCTCCCTCCTTCCAGCACACAATGATGGTGGACCAGTGGGAGCACGCAGACACCAGAGTGGTGCCGTTGATGCAGATCTCTGGGGCGTGGCGCCCTGGCTGGGCCTCCTCCAGGGCCCTGTGGCTCTGGTGACGCCTGCTCCCCCCTCACGCCGATGCCAGGGGTCCGTGAAAACCAAGGTGGAATAGGTATTGGGACTGAGGCCTCCGCTCAGTGAACCAGAAAGCCCTGGTCCTACTCGGATTTGGAACTCGCAGAGACATAAGACAAGGAATAAAGCAGATCGAGGCTGCATGTCGTGTTTGTTACCATCAAGCTCAGAGTGGGAGCTGAGTGAGAGGCAGGTGGGCCCGCTGAGTGACCCCGCAAAGGGTCCACTGTGTCCACCACCCCCGGGCTCTGCAGGGCTGGGGCTCGCTCGCCCATGATGGGGCCTGGGGAAGGCCACATTCTGGGGAGGGAAGAATGTGTGTGCTTTATCCCTCCCCTCGTCCCCATGTGTACCAGTCAGGGGAGATGCAGCAGGAGGCCAGGAGACAGGTGTTCACACCTCACCTGTTCCAAAGCAGGGGGCGGGGCAGTGTCACCACAGGACAGGGGCAGGCAGTGCCTGACTCACCACAGGTTGGCGTGTTCCCAGCACGATGGGCTGGAAAGTTAGGTGTGCGCTGTCTCTGCCCCTGGAAGCAGATCGCAGAGCGGCCATGTCTCCGGTCAGTCACTTCCCATTCACAGCCCGACACCAACCCCTGCTCCCGTGTGTGGCTCCCGGGGCCACTTTGGGGGCGGTTTAGATTTTGCCACCAGAAGGCGTTGACATAGATCAACAGTGAGACTCCCGACTGTGAACTTGACTGGTTTCTCTCTTCCTGCCCTGCCGTGTGCCCATCAGAGTTTCTGCAACAGGACGAAATGACACAGGAAGACAGGCTGATAATTAAACACCGGACAGTCGGTTTGTCGCACGCCAATATCCGAGATGCTGCAAACTCCAGTAGAACTCTCTCCTGTTATCGGGGTCCGGCTGAGAAGGTGCAGTTGGAAGATGAAATCCCCTTGCACGTTGAAGCTCAAATAAATTAAGGACTGAAATCATGCGATTTTTGGTCCTTCTGAGTTAAAAGTCCAAAGTTCAAAATTCTTACGTTCAACTATCAGAATGATCTTCCTTAAGTTCTTAGGCTTCTCCGTCTCGGTCTCACACGCCCTCAAGCCTGGAGGGACTTGGGGTTCCTTAAGCACCGCAGCCTGGGTCATCTTGCGGTGAAATGGGTGTGGATTCTTCAGACACTGTCTCATGAGCCTCTCATTAAAGAGTCGAAAGAATGGCTAGGATGAATGACTAGAACAAGATCCGCGTGCTCATAACCAGCTGCGGAGAACATTCCCCTCGCCGTCCTCCATTATTTTTGTCGCTATCCCAGGAAAAATGATGGCTCGGCCCTCAATGTTGCCGGCCCTCACCCCAGCTCAGGAGAGGAGGGAGGCGAGGACAACCATCCTGGCTTGAGCCCCTTTGGGTCTCCAGCCCACACGTGCCACTTGTCTGGGTCCCAAGAGGTGGAGCATCAAGCTCAAAGTGGTAAGCCTCCCATCAGTGAGTCGCCTTGGGTGCTCTGCCTCAGCGCACAGGACACCTTCCCGACATCCTGTCTCGCTTCTCAGAATAGGAACGCCGCCCTTCCCTCCCGTGCGGACATAAATCAGGACACTTCCCCATTCCCGTTTCGCCTCCCGGCCTGGTGTGGCTGCCCCACACTGCTGACCCGAGTATGGACTGTGTCTACCCGGACTGTGTCTAAGCTCTCGCGTGAACAGTCCCAGGACACGGTGGTCACCTGTATACCCTTGCCATGAAATTGCTTAGCAAAGGGACCTGCCTTCACTGGTCCCTGCACTGGTTTTGGCAGGAGAATGACAGCAGATGGCCGCCCGGCTGCTTCGTCACCCCGTGGCCCTCAGAGCCCAGGGAAACCTAAACCTGTGGCCCGTGCTGGCTTTTCCCAGCTTGGAATGGCCCAGCTATGAGTTCCATCTCTTCCGGCCTTCTCTTTCCCTCCAGCTCAGAGATTAACCTCTCTCTTTCCTTCATCCCTCTCAGAGAAGCCCAGGTAATGTGGCTTGTCCAGTGCTGCCTCCCATATCTGGCACCTACTGCTTCTCTCCCTGGGTAGCGGGGGGCACTGTATCCCCACCCTGTAGACTAAGGAACATGTAATGAATACATGTTTCTTTCCTAAAATGTGTATGGGAGGGCACTCCCCCCTCCAGCCCAGTCTTGGTTTCCATTGTGCCTGTTTAGGAAAAGCCAGACCCGTATCTGGAGCCTCTATATGGGTGGCGGACAGCTTTTACAGTCCTGGAGGACTTTGTCTGCTGCACATGTGTATTTCAAGGTCAAGGTGCACCCTAAGGCTGACTGCTCAATGCCACACTTTGCTGCAGCCAGTACAGCTGCATTTGTTTGCCAGGTCCCGTGGAGACGACATCTGATGAGGTCGCCTACAACAACTGCGTGCCTTCAAGAGGTGCTCGCGTGCCTGATTCCCTTTTTCTTAAAGTCATTCACGTGGCCCCTGGGCCTTTTTGCAGCCAAAGTTATGCAGTTTTCTTCTAAAAAGATCACTCCCCTGTGGACACAGTAGCCACGAGCTGTGAGTTCCCACCAAAGTCAAATCACCACACGCTCCGTGACCTACAGCTGCTCTCCCGGGCACAGGCAGTTGAAAGCCAATTGCACAGCGGTTAAGACCCACCTGGCCCATCTGGGCTTCCCCAGACCTCCAAAGTCAGAACACCACACGCCACGCAGCGCAAGCCCCACTCGACCGGCCCACCAAAGTTGTAATCGCTCCAGATCTGTTTTGTGTCCTCATATATATCACAGTCAGCCAGGAAATTGCACCCCACTGCAGAGTCTTTAAAAATCATCCTTTTTCTCCGCCCGAGAGCTAAACAAATGGAGAAATAAGGAAGAAGAGGAACAGATAGAAGTCACACTTTGCCTTCATTACCGAGAACAACCAAATAGGAGAGCGATGGAGTCTATAGGAGGGAGACTGGGGGTGTCGAGCAAGCCCCAACATTAGGCAGCTGTGTCACCCAGCCACGATCTGGGCTGGAGTGAGGTCAGCCTCCTTGCAATGGCAGCAGTTTGGGGGGTGGGGGGCAAAGAGGGAGGGATGGAAGCAAGAAGTTACTCGTGGAATGTTTGCTTCCAAGAGTGAGAAGCGAAGGCCGAGCCTACTCTCAACTGGGCAGTCTCAGGACGAAGCCTCAGGTAGTGGGTGTCAGGCCGAAAGCAGAGCAGATGTCCCTGTGATGCCAACCACAGAGCAGCGGCTCATGTTCTCATCAGGAAGAGTGATGTAGTGTTTCAGATACACCTCCAAACCCGCAGGCAGATATTTGGGGCTACCCTAAAAACTCCTTGCCTTCCAGGCTGGCTTCGGAGAAAATATAGCTACGTAAAAGACCAAACACGGCTTGAAAAGATTTCATTGAACATCTTTTCTCGAACATCTATTTGATGTGAGACCTCGTGCTGGGTGTCGGGGACCGAGGTGTAGTTAAGGCATGGAGCCTGCCCAGGCTTGTTCCTCGCAGAGTACAGGTCACTGAGGTGGTCTTGCTACATCCAGTGGTCGCAGGAGGAAATGAGTTAGTACTCACAAAAGTCTAGAATGCCACTGGAATTGGAAGCAGAAGGGATCTAATCTCAGGGGAGGGAGGAGAGGGGGCAGAAGACTAGTCAGGGCTTGGATTTGGGAAGGACTCCTGTGGGTGGAGCTGAGGAACTTGACCTTTAACTCTGGGGCCACAGGAATCTATTAGAACCTTCCTTCAGGAAAGTGCTTGCTTATGTGTTTGATTTGTGTGTTTGATTTCATTAAGGAAGTATTTGTTACAGGCAGTTGGTACCCCTAAAATTCATATGTTGGAGTTTTAACCTCAAACGCGACTGTCCTTCTTAGGGTTTTCACAGAGGTAAGCAGGTAAAACGAGGTCCGATGGGTGGGCCTTCATATAACGTGACTGGTGTTTTATAAGACGAGGAGATTGGGACCCAGGCACGCACAGACTGAGGGATGATCACGGGAGGACGCAGTGAGAAGCCAGCCGTCAGCAGGCCAAGGAGGGAGACCTCAGAAGAAACCAGACCTGTCAACACCTTGATCTTGGACTTTCGGCCTCCAGAAGTATTAAAATAATAATAATAATTTCTGGTGTTTAAGCCACCCAGTCTTTGATATTCATTTTAGCAATGCAGAGAAATCAATATCTACGTGTTTCAGACTGGTGGGTAGCAGGGAGACCAAGGTGGAAAGACCAGTTGAGGATAAGAATGAATTATCTGGGCAAGAAATCATAACAAGGTCCTTCCTTAAGAATGCGGGAATGAGAGGAAGCGGCAGATTGAAAAGAAATGCATGATACAGAATTCCCGGAGGACCCATTTGGCCTGAGGAGCAGGAGAGAAGAGCCTGCATGAATAATTTCCAGGTTTCTTATCTGGGTGACGGGACGGACAGTGGTTCCTGTCATCGAGATGCATTACAGAGTAAGTGGAACACCTTCCTGCAAAGGCCTAGGACCCTGAGATCCTGTGTGACATCTGGTTTTGGAAGCACCGTCCAGCCTAGGGTCGCCCAGACCCTGGGCAGACTGCGAGGAAAAATTAAGTGAGTGCCTCGCTCCCCCAGCCCCTCATCCAAGACCTTGGGTTGAGATGGGATCCCGTTTTGGAGTTTGCTGGACTTTGATCTCCTGTAACACTCCCTCGCCAACAGTTGGGGTCACCTCAAAACCTTCTTGGCCGGGCAGCTCTCCACGCATTAAAGTTAGGGAAGGAGGCTCGGCGGGACTTAATGTTGAATGCCAACAGCATTTGCTTATTTATTTATTTATTTTAGCTACTAGCCAAGCGTCCCTAATTCAAACCAATTGAACGAGAAAGAACGTTTACAGTTCCGGCTACCAGACTGTATTTAAAAGCAATTGTTCACAATCAATACATCCTGATGGATTGTTTGATTTCATTAAAGATGTGTTTGTTCCAAGCAACTGGTACCCAAACAGCTGCTCACACAGAGATGCCCACCTCTGATGGATGGATCACGCACATCCTCGTATTCGCGCTTTTCCAGCCACCAGTGACTGCGTGACAAAGGCTTGTGGAATGGGGGTCAACCCTGCCGCTGTGCCGCCGTTCGCTGTCCCCAAGGCTAAGGGAGCTGGAAGGCAAGGGGTCCCATTCTCCCCACTCTCCAAAAACATCTTCATCCTCTGGGTGCTTTGCAAAGGCGGGAATATTAAAAATATAATACGCCAAGGTCGCTCGGAATGAACGCTCTGTGTTCTCCCAGCTCCTAATCCATTCATGCATTTATTCTGCAAAGTAAATAAATAAACAAACACATAAATAAATTTAAAAATATATATATGTGTATATATATGTGTGTGTGTGTATATATATATTTTATATATATATAAATTTTATATATATTTTATATATATTTTTATATATATATTTTATATATTTATATATATATATATATGTATGTATGTATGTATGTATGTAATGTGCTTCCATTCCTTTCTTTTCTGTTTTTACTATTATTTCCGATTTGGATTTATTTTTGCAAAAAAATCCCACTAATTTCGCTGGACTTTCATCTCATAATGTGAGGGCTGCTTAGAGAGCTTCCTGTCACCTCCCCATCTACCACGCTGTGCTCCGCTCGTGCTTCTTTATTCCGGGGCTGCAGTGTGTACAGTACGAGAGTGAGAATAAGTGAGTATAAGCACGAGTGAGCATGTGGACACTCGGTGCAAAGGCACGTGTGAGTCTGGAGTGTGACCTCGCTTGTCCTTGTGACACTTCTTTGGTCTGTCTGCAGTCTCTCTACCCTTTCTCCTCAGTCACTATGTTCTAGATAGGAGGGGTGATGGAAAATTAAGTTCCAGGTTAGGCCTTAAAGGCATTTTTAGGGGTCACACCTCTTGACCACCGTGTAAAACCCCAAAATGGTGAAGTTGCAGAGAATGTTCCTCTAAATTCTCTGACCTGAGAGGAAGAGAGAAACTGCAATCCCCGGAAGCCATCAAGTGTGCATTCTTGAAGGACAACCTTTCTGAAGCACATGAATACATATTTCCCTCGCCTTCCTGTCAGCTGGCATTTGGCACACTGGACAAATCGGGCGGGACACCCCAACTCCACACTCAAGTCAGACCGAAGCCCCAGAGACCGTTAAAACGTTAACTTCAAAGAATGAATTTCGCTTGCACAGTTGTCTGTTTCCTGCTTTTGCCCACGACCAGGAGGAAACAAGTGAACGTTTTGCCCCTTGCGAGGTGTCAACTACTTTCACGTTTGCAGCTGGGATGAGTTTTCGAGTCGTTGAACACACCGAAGCCAGAGGGGCCGTGGAAGATGTAGGTAAAGTCAGTAGGTCTCTCTCAGGGAAGTATTCTCCTGCCATGTGTCCAGCAAGGAGTTTGAGAAGTGACATGATTTGCCCAAGGCCACATCATGAGTCAAGGTCAGAATCAAGATTGCAACCCTGGGTGGTCTGTCCCCTGGCCATGCTCTCACTACCTAGTTGCACAGCCCTCCTCTGGAGGTGTCCCAGTTGCCTATGCTACTTTCTTTCATGCTTTGTTCGAACACCTTCGTGTGCCCCAGGGTGCTGCCTGCAGAACGAGCAGAGCGTGACCTGCTCTCCAGGGGTCCTGGCCCAGAAAGGGGAGAGGCCAGCACTACAGTCCCCTGGGAACTGTAGTAACAGAGAAGGAAAAGTGCCCCCCGGTGACCTCAGCCCCGACTCTGGGACACCCCCACTCTCTCCGCCGGGGGTTGCTGGCGGCTTCCTGCTTTTGCTGGTCCATGCACTATCTCGTCAGCTCCTCACTGAGTCTCAGCAGTCTTTGTCACCTGTACAACCACTTCCCTGCATGAAATCCCCTCTGTTTAAAACACTCAAAGTGATTTCACTTTCCTACTGGGATCCAGCCTGGTCCGTCAAAATCAGCGGTCGACGACGTCACTTCCTTTCTCCGGGGACAAAGTGCTCGTCAGCGCTGTGCAATTAGCAGGGCCTGGAGAGCAACAGTGCCGAGCTATGAAAGCGGAGGGTAAAGAAACTTTGATGGCTTTTGTTTAGGCCCATTTCTATGGTTACAATAGGAAAAGGAAAGGGAAATATATTTATTATTTAAAGAGTAGCTACAAATCCACAAGAAAAAGTCCACCTCACTACCAGGGCCGAATGTACCCTGAGAGCAATGGGCTCTCTGAGTATTTATTATGGTCCAAGCAGCTCAAAGCTTTAGCTCGTTTATATCCTTATAACAGCCCTGCTATCGTTTACATCCATTTTACAGAAGAAAACACTGAGGCACTAAGAAATTAAGTAGATTACCCAGGGGATCAGCTTAGAGAGGTCATTAGAATTTTCTTCCTTCCTGAATTTGAATAAAATAATCATATTTCTCCAATTGCCCGCGATGAACATGTACTTTTTTTAAAACTAGGATAAAATCATCATAAAAAGTTATATGAGAACAAACTCTAAAGAAAAAAAACGACAGTGTAGACATCTATTTGTGCAATGGGTCGCCTACACTAAAGATTACCAACGTAAACAGCAAATATTTTCATCTTTGTGGGTTATCCAGTCTCAGTCACAACCGCTCGGCTCTGAGCACATGGTGTGGAAGCAGCTACACACCTGTGCAAACAATTGGGCATGGCTGTGTTCCAATAAAACTTTATTTAGATAGCAGTCAGTTTGCTGGAGTTAGCCAGCACTCCCTAACTTTGCCCATCTCCACCCAAGCGCCCAATAAATGGACATCACTGCTAATGTTTAGAATAATTTCAAATCTACCTGGCCAGACTTCCACCTGTGACTCTAACCTTCTTCCGTTTAATGAAAGACGACCTGTTTGCAACTCTCATCCTCTGCGTAGGGACGCTCAGCCTTCCTGTTTCTGCCGACCGTCGAGGTCACCCATACATTTGTCCTGCCGTCCAGCCGCGTGCTCAAGGCCCCCCTGGAATAAATTTCCTCCCGGAATGTCTTAGTCTCAGCACTGTCACTTTGTGAAATATCAGTTGTCAGCTCCCCTAACTGATCCTGACGGGCACAGTGTGGGGCTTGTCACTCTGCGTAACGGCCGCAAGGAAATTATGAAAACGTGATTAAGAGAGCGATCTAGAGGGACAGACACGGGGGTTTGGGGAGAGAGATGTCAGCTTACGTGTTGTGTAAACTAGTATGTGACTATGTGTGACCCACATAGTCACACGCTTCATAAAATAAACAGTTAAGATTAACAGCTTCGTAATCCCAAATAGCACGATTTGAAACTTCATCCAAAGTCAGATTCTCAACTTGAAAGGAAGAAACAAGGGGCAGAAGTAAACATTTAGGAAGCACACAGTGCATAAAACGTTCCTAAATGCATCACTACCGTCTTTCATGTGGCTCTCCTGCCCTCACGGACTTCGGCTGAGAGGGTGACTCGATCCCACTTTCTTAAAGGACAGTTTGGTCATTTTTAGTCACAGACTTGAAAATGGGCGGAATTTAGACCTAACAATTCCACTCCTAGGACTATATCCAAAGGAAATAATTAGGTGTTTTCTATACGGGGAAGGGTGTTCACTGGTATTTTTCCTGAGTATCATTTGGAAATATCTAGAATGCCCAATAACTTGGTAAACTGTTTAAAACAATATATTGCATCTCTATAATGGGAGAGTTTATAGCTATTAAATATCATGCCTTATAGGACTACTGAGCAAACAAAGAAAACACTCACAAAAGCAGATTACGATATGACATGTATTATTTAATTCCAATTTTTTAATTAAAAAGTAAGGCTGTATATCTGTCAGTAGCTGGAGCTGCACCCAAACGTAATAGTGATTATTTCTGATGGCACACATAACACATTTTGTTTCATAATTTACATACTTGTTTTTATAAATTTTCCCCATGAGCATATTTTTCACTTAAATGACAGAAAGAAAAGAGATAATAAATATTGTCTAAAGCACACAAAATTTTTTAAAGTAAAATGAACCGGGAAATAATTTTTATAGCATAAAGACAAGATATTAATATCTTTAATCTAGAGAAAGGTCTTATAAATTAAGAAAAAGTCATTTCAATATATCACTGGGCAAAGAGAGTAAACAGAAAATACGCTCACACGAAAATCCACAACCAAAAAGATGTTCGAGTAACTAATAAAGGTGAAAAAAAAAATGTTTATCTTCACTAATAATCCGACAGAGGCAATTTGAACAAAAGTAAGGTACTATTTTTCAGCAATTAAATTGTCAAATGTTGAATGATATTAATCAGAGGTGCTGAAGACGAATGACTCAGCTCCTCACACTCAGAGGTAAGCATCCAAATGTGTCCACCTTTTTAGAGAAAGCAATTCATAAGCGCCCTGACACACGACGTCACTGATATCCAATTTTGTCCTAATAATTTCACCACTAGAAATGTTTTCTGAGGAAATTGAGGAGAAAGTAGAGACCCTTCAAGGATGCCAACTTCAGCTTCATTGAAAACATTTTCTTGACAATATAGGAACAATATAGATGACTAACAAAGGGAAAATGAGGCGATAAACCGTAATAGAAAGATGGAGACGTAGAATGGGTGATTCTGTAGATATTGAAATCGTGTTTTAAAGAATTATTTAAGCACGTGGAAACATGCTTATATTATCGAGTGAGAGTAACGCGATACCCAAATGTCTCTCCAATACCCTCTAATTCAATAAACCATCAGTGCACATGCAGTAGAGGGGTCTGCAGTGGGCAGTACTGCAGCTTATTTCTTATATTTTTTAGATAGACGATAATGCAAAAGAAGCGAATAGGTGTTACAAGAATGGAAAAAGTGGAGGGAGGAAGAGAGGGGAAGGAAGGGGAGAGGGAGGAAGAGGAAGAGGAAGAAACGCCCCTTTCTGTGCAGCCCTCACCTGAGGAAACCCTTCCTGCCTTGATTTTAAGAACACACGTAAAGAATTTCATTACGCACAGCACCTGCCCTAAGGCTTGGACTCCACCTCTCTTCACTTACCTGTTAAGTAGCAGTTGACTCAGTTGTATGTGGCATGGTAAATGTTTCGGGTTAATACTTGAAAATTCTGGAAAGCACTAGAAAGATCTCACCGTTGTCTCCTCGGGGGCCTCATCTCTGTCGAGTGTTCCCACCCAAGAGGAGCCTGCAGCACTGACTCCCCTCGCCCCCTTGTCCCTGGGCTTATACCTTTCCCCAGGGGGTGTGAAACAGGTAGACCCGATGTTGGAGCCATGAGAGGAACGCAGAGGGGTCTCAACCCTGGCTGAGCACTATGGGTCCTGGGGAGTGTTTAAGGACCCCAATACCAGGCCCCGCCCAGACCCCTTAAGCCAGGCTCTCCTGTCCTGGGGCCCAGGTGGCCGTTGTCCTCAAAAGGCTTATGGGAATTCTGACATGTAGACAAGGTGAAGGACGCACACAGTATTCTAACGTCACATGTTTTCTTTCAGAAGAATATTTCTGAAAAAATTTTTTTAAATGTATATTTCTGTTGCAAGAGAAAGGACCTACCACAAACCCAACCCGTTGTCTCCATTTGCACATCAAGGACCCATTGTCATACTTGACCTTCGTGACCACCCCGGAGGCAGATAACGTTAGTCACAGTCAAGGGCATAAACTCGAAGACATAGGGTTGCCTGAGCTCGTGAAGTGGGTGGTGCAAAAGGCAAAGACAAAAATAACAAAACGTCTTCTTTGGACTTTTATCTCAGCTGTGGGGTTTTCGACGAGTCTTTCCTGCATCAGGCTCAGTCATCTCCAATGTCTCTATTTCTACACCAGTGCTTCTCAGTGAGCACATCGGGCAACGTCTGCACAACGTGTTTTCTTGTCACACACAACTGGGCGTGGATGTTCTTGGCATCCCGTGGGCAGAGGACAAGGACGATGCTAAACACCTTGCAATGCTCGAGGCAGCCCCGCTAACAAAGAACAACCCCCCCACCCCCCGCACACATCAATACAACGGAGGTTGAGAACCTGCCTTTGTGAGTTCTAATGATTAATTGAGTGCTGTCCCACCGTGTTTAGCCCAGACTCAGCGCTCGGCAAAGACCTGAGAAGGGCCATGGTCTAGTCTCCTTTCTGTCCCTGATCAGGACACTCGGCCTTTGATGTGGGTGGTCCCAGTTCATCCCTGCACCCTGGTGGGAGCGGGCCCTCTCAGAAACCAGCAGGGCACACCAATCCTTTGCTGCCTTTATGCGTTATCTGCTACAGTCATCTATGGCTCGCCGAGGTACGCCGAGCTGGTGACTAACTGTGAAGGGCAGAGCTCCAGCGCAGCTGCCAGGCCTCACAGGCACCGTGAGAACCTGGGTTTCTGCAGAGGAGGAAGCCATGGCTGAGGACGCAGCTGCACTTATCACTTCCTCCCATCACGGGTCCGTTGGGTTTTTCACCTCCAAAGTAGGCCAGACTGCTCTGGGTCTTGTTGGCGGACAGACCCAGGAAGCAGTGAGGCAGGGGAAGCAGTTCTGCTGAGCCAGGCAGCCCCAGGCCCCAAGGAAAGGACCCTCGTGGCTGGTGACGCGTGCAAGATTTTAGGAGTCCGGACGCAGGCATTGCAACGAAAAGGCTTTTAAGCACCAAGGACCAGGCTAGGCATGATTTGTGGGAGTGGGGCGGGGGGGCATCTCTTGGAGCATGTTGAGCCTTTCCTCAGGCTTTTGAGAAAGAAGAGAAATGAAGAAAGTTTCTGAAATCACCCAGGCCTCTGATACATCCTACTTCAACCAGGAGGCAGCCCCCAAGAAATGGGAACCGAGACAATGGGACCAGTGGTTATGCTCCCCCCTCGCGGTTGGTAGGAAGAGGCCAAGAGACAGAGCTGAAGCATGAAAGCCTTCCCCTCCTGTGCCCTGCCACTAGGAAGCTGCCTGACCGCACAATGCCACTCTCCGTCCTAGAAAACCCTGCAGAATCAGGAGCCAGTTCCCGAACGATGGCTTTGCAGTCTCTTTCCCCCAAGATGCCATCGCCTATTGAGGCCTCTCTCGCACCTGGAGCCAGGCATCTCTGCTCTCCTTCAGGAATGGAAACAGCACAGCCCAGCCCAAATCCCCCGTACCCTTGCGTGGCTCTTGCATGTGTGATCTCTGATGAGTGGTCTCTGGCTTTCGGCTGCCCCCAAGTTTTTGGAGCAAGTGTGTGTGGGGCCCTCCACTGCCTCTATCAGTCTGTCCAGCTCCGCCGAAATCTCTAGAGGCCGGAGACAGGCCTGGTTCCACCCTGCAGCTCCATGCCTAGGGTCATGCCTGGTTTGGAGTTCAAATAACATCCCTCTAACGAACTATAGCTAACCACTGAAATCCCATGGAAAAAAACGCTTATGACCCAGGACAGTCGTCTGCCCTCCTAAGGAAGCCCAGACCATCAAAGCTCCTCGTGTGAGTTTGAGGAAGAAGATGCTCCAGGCATGTCAGCACCTGGGATGCACACACCGATATGCCGAGAAGAGGGAGGTTTACACGCAACGCCGACGAGCTGCGGTGTGCACGCAGGCGGCGAATCGGTGACTCATGGAAGGTCACAGTGCCCTGAGCACACGCAGACCCTCCCAGCTGCACAGCTGCTCCACCTCAGACCCAAACACACCAGCTGGATGTCGGCAGCTGGATGGACTAACCATCCCTGCTTCATCTTCTTGCCCTAATCGTAGATATTGATCACTAGAGAACATTTATTACCACTATTAAAAGTCCCATTTGCAAAGCAACCAAGCTGCTCGGATATGTAAATATGCAAACGTCCCCCTGCCCCTCACCCGCTGGGAGAACCTTAACTAGTGCACTAAGAACTGAGTTTTGTTTCAGCTCTATAACGAATTAGGTTTCTGATTTTGAGGAAGCCCCCCAAAAGTGTGACATCTTCTGCTCAGGTCCCAGCAGCAGCACCAGCTCGTTACAGCCAGCTAGGGGTGATAGTTCCCACTATTGGGTTCTTCTGTGGATCCCAAATAAACCACATGGAGAAATAAAGAATCTAATGCGAGCCACAAATGCATACGCACGTGACACGTTCATCTCCTTATGCATCCACTCAAATATAAATAACGAAAGTGACGCCTACAGTGCAGACTTGCAGCCTGGTCTACTTCAGTCTCCTTGGGTTCACATCTCAGCTCCGCCGCGGACCAGCCGTATGACTTCACGTGACCTCCTATGCGAAATGAGTGTGAATGCATCATCTCTTGCTCAGGGACTGAGGGAACAGGCTCCCGAGTCAGCCTGCTCACGTCTGAATATCAGCGTTTTGCAAACGGTGACCGCCCCTAAGGCTTAGCTGTCACGCCTGTGGAGCAGGGTGACAGTCGGGAATAACGCCCAGGGTAAACGGGTCCACTCGTCCACCCGTGTGAGCAGGGCTCGGCACATGTGCAGACTCCAAGCCAGGTGGATTCCGCGGACGACATTTACAAAGCACTTACAAGAGCGATGTCCCTGGGCGGGGCCTCGTTCCCGGCGGCAGCGCGGCTCTTACCATGATTATTCCTACCTTACAGACTCTGTGAGGCTTCAACGGGTCGTGCACAAACATATAGTCTGCAAACAGCACAGGACTGTTCAAATGGCTAAGAGTCTACACAGCAAATCAGGAACACCTAAGTAACATGAGATTTAACATCATTTTCCTCAGACTCCTGGCTGCTGACTCATCCACATGAGCTAGATTTAGACTGGGACGAAAACAGAGCTTTTTACAAATTTTTTGTTCTTTTCCCACAGCTCTAAAGAGAAAGTTAAACAAACAAACAAACAAACAAACAAAAACAACAACAACAACAAAAACATTTTAAATGACCTACGAGGCCCGAGTGATCTGTCCCCTGCCAGATTCTCCGGCTTTGGCTCCCAGGAGGGTCTCACACTCAGATCCACTCATATTAGATTTCAGCTTCTTTAGTGAGTTAAGACCCTGCTTGTTCCGTCCCACCTCTGGAATAAATAAATGAAGTATGTGCAGAATGCTCCTTTTCTTTCCCATGATTCTCTCTTATTAATTTGATACTTTTCAACAGGAACATCTTCATGCGGTTGGGGCGGAAGCAGCCAGTGCATTTGCATGTGGGCTTCTGAGGTTCCAAATGCCCCCGAAGCCCAAAGGTAAGCAAAAGGAACCAGTGCATCCCTACACGCAGGATCTGTCTGAACATCAGGCTTCCCACCGGAGTACGCCACCCCTGCCGGCAAATCGCGGCTGAAGGTCTGCTGCGAGAACCGTGTTAACATCAACGAGCCTGTGGGAGCCCTTCACAGTGGCATCGTCTGGACATGTTCGCTGCCATCGTTGCGTGTTGGCCTGGCACAGTCCTTGGTCGGCTAAGGTCTCGTCACCTCGTTTACTCCTCTTGGGAATGATAAGGCTACGTTTAGCCCTGTTTCACAGGTGGGGAAACTGAGGTCCAGGGCAGTTAAGTAGCGTGAATCAAAGTTACGAAACAAGACTGGAAGAGTGTGGGGCTCAAAACCAGATCTGTCTGATTTTCTTATTCAGTCGCCCATTGATTTGACAAGAATTTACTGAACATCTATTATGTGCCATGACCTGTTGGAGACCACGGAGTTTCAACTGTGATTAGCAGACGTATGGTGCTCGCCCTAATGGAGCTTGCAGTTTAATCCGAGATCAAATCAGCATACAAGTGTAGTACAGTATAGAAAAGAGACAGATGCACAGCCTGCCAAGTCATCGTAAGCTCCCCCAGACTAAGTGTATCAGTTAGATTTACTGTGTAACAAACCAACACAGAACTTTTGAGCTAAAACAACAGCCACTCAGCTCACGAATCTTTAGGTTGTCAGTTTGGGCTGGCATTTCTGGGCGCTTCTGCTGGTCTAGGCTGGGCTTACCTACTCTTGGGTCTGGGACCATGGGTGTGTTGGCCAGACATAGTTGATATCTGATGAGCTTGTCTGAGGTGACCGTGGACTCTGTTCATGTTTCCTGTCTTTCTCTCCTTCAGGTTATTCCAAGCCTGTCCGCATGCCAGTTACAGTTTTTGAGGGGGCAAACTTGAGTGCCAAGCACTTTGGAAGTCTTACATTTAAGTCTTTGTTTGCATCTCATAGTCTGTCATTTCATTCACCAAGGCGAGCCACATGGCCCAGCCCTGAGTCAGTATGGGAGGATTACAAGGAGCCTGGACACAGGGCAGCATTGACTGGCTGAGTCTGTTATTCCAGTCACGCAATACTAATTTATACTGAGATAGGAAAGTTCAGAGGAGCTACCGGGCAGAGAGGAAAGCAAACACTGGACAGTCCGACAGCCTGGAAGACGAAACGGACAGTGACAAATTCAAAGCGTGCAGAAAGCTTTAGCTGTACACCATTCCCGCTTTCTCCCATTTCCTCTCCAGATCATGTGTCAGCCCCTAGGCTCCCCAGAAGAAGATGATTCAGCCAGGTCTGGGCCAAGCAAGTTTGCTGAGCCCTTTGACAGACTCCATGGTTGTCAATCAATGGGGATGCAGAGAGAGGCAGCCCCGCCTCCCAAAGCAGGCATCTCTCCCTTCTGGGCCAGCTGCTCAGGGGGTGGAGCCTGAAGCCAATGACTCTCAGCATGACAGCCCTGCGTTAGCGTTTCCAGATATTACACATAAAAATTGAATTAAACACAGTGATGGGTGGGGAGGTGCTTGGGGAGAGGGGTGTTGGGGGAAAAAGGATCCGAGCTTTTCCCTTGAACTTGGCAAATGTGAAGTTAAAATGTTTCTTTTAAGTCAGAACGACCAAGTCGTTCTACCTTCTGCCCAGGGAGCCTGGTTCTGATTATTAGCTGAAGTTCAGCACAGTCGTAGGCATTTCTGGCTGGGCGGCCAGGGAACAACGGCCCCTTTGTTGAGGGAGGAAAAGCAGAGTCGGACGCTGGACCAGCCTCCTGGCTCCTGGGCATGGGGTCAAGGCTACATCAAAGAGCATTCTTTCTCCAGGGCCAAGGCCCCGAGGCTCCATTCCGTGTGAGGCCACAAGTCCTGGAACCCACAGGCGCGTTTGTTCCCGGGAGCCCGGCTCCAGCCTGGGGTGTCTCCCTGCAGCCCAGCCCGGCTCAGACAGGGCTGTGGCGAGCTGCAGGGCTGCGGGAACGGGACACGCCGAGCGGGGAGGCGGCCGCTAAAAAGGCTTAGGAGAAGACGCATCCCCCGAAGCGCGGCCCCGACCAGGGCTCGGGGCCTGGAACCGGGCTCCTCCTGTCCCCCCGCCCCCCGCCCAGCTTGCTGGGTGGTTCCAGCTTTCCTGTTTCACTTCCTTGAGCCTCGTCGACTCAAGAGCTGTGTTCTGAGCACCGGTGGTGAGTTGGTCATGGAGATGCCACCGTGGACGGGGACAGTGTCAGGATCACCCAGCACAGAGACTGCCTCCATCCACACTGCCTAACGCCGGCTGGGTCCCCCAGGGGGTCCTTCCTGCTCTGAGCCCAGGCCAGGACTTGCCTGGGTCCCGAGCACATGGCACGGCCCAGGCGCAGCTCGGACCTCCGCATAGCCACCCTGGTGGGGCCTCCGCTACCCATTTCCTTCTCCGGGCGGTGCCCGGTGCCTCGGTGTCCTGTGGCTGCTGTAACGAATCACGACACATGCAGTGGCTTAAAACAACACAGATTTCTTCCCTTAGAGTCCTCGAGGTCCAAGGTCTAAAATCAAGGTAGCAGCAGGCTGGCTGGTGACCCTTCTGGAGTCTCCAGGGGGAACCCATTGTGTCGGCCTGTCCTGGCAGAGACACGTGCCCCTTGGTTCATGGCCATTTCTTCCAACACCGAAGTGTCATTTCAATCTGCTTCTGTCACCGTACCTCCTTCTTCCTCTTCTGATTTCTTGTCTCCTCATTCTAAGGGCTTTATCTTTTATGAATACATTTAAACCCCTCCCACCCCACCCTATCCCCACCCCCGGACCATCTCATCAACTCAAAATGCTGCACTTAATCACTCTGCAAATCCTTTTGCCGTGTCAGGGGACATGGGCAGGTTCTGGGGATTCGGATGGAGAAGCTTTGGGGGACGTTCTTTAGCCCACCTCGCCTAGTGTCCTCTGCCACCCACACAGTATCTTTCAGTTGGGACTTTTGGAATCAGTCAGACCAGTTCCCCACGCCCAGGTCCTGAGATGGTACGGGGACCCAAGATGGGCTGTCCTTCAATGTCACTGTCATCAAAGCATGGCAGCCGGCCTGGCTTTCGCGATGAGCCGGCAGGGGCAAGCAGCTGGCCACTTCTGAGAGAGGCATTAGCCGGTGCCCCAGGGCAGGGCTGGCCCAGCAGAGTACAGAGCGTGAGGGAGGAGCAACTTACCCAGCAAGAGCGATGAGAAAAAGCCAGCAGCAATGAAAGCTCTCTCCGCTTGTTCAGGAATGGAGAGAGACAGAAAGAGGATCGGAATGAAGGGAGAGGGGTGGACGAAAGAGAAACGGACTGCCCGCCACCCCCTCGCGGGCCGGGCGATATCTGTCACATTCGCTGCTCATGCCCCCCGGGCACCAGGGAAGGCCAACAGGTTTAGCAAATTTATATACAAGGCATCTGGTTAAATTTGAAAATCAGATAAATAATATGTTTTTTTTGGTGTAAGTATGTCCCATGCAATAGTTGCCGAAAGTAATTTGTTGGGTGTCTGAAATGTTCTACCTGGCAACCCTGTGCTCACACGAAGCTCGGCATTGTAATCGCTATTGGGGAAAGAGAGAGAGGAAGG
>NW_024349797.1:19358731-19464049 GCF_902729225.1 Pteropus medius | reverse complement strand
AGAGGGAGGGAGGAAGGAAGGGAGGAAGGAAGGCAGAGGGAGAGAGGGACCCTGGGCTAGGTGCTCAGCGTTGGTTTCCAATTTAATTCTCAGGACGGCTCTCTGAGGTCATCAGTACTCTACGTAGTTTATAGATGCAGTAACATAATCTTGGAGAGGTGTTCTTCCAGGACGGCCAGCCATGTTCTGCCTCATCTCCATGGGACACCTGAACATTTGAGAAGAGAAATATGAGTGTTTAGAGACAATCCTTATGCCCATATCAGCAACAGATCTTTGCATGGCCACGATGGAGCACACCTGACACATCTCACCTGTGAGACCCCCATGGCTCATGCTGCCACTTCCTGCACCCAGAAAGACTGCAGCATCTCTTCACCTGTGCTGCCCATTCCCAGGCCCTCCCAGGGCAGGACACCTGGACCTCCACGTCCCAGCTCTGCCACCTCTTAGCTTTGGCTCTGGGTTTGTTCAGACTGTGGCCTGAGCTGCCCTGAACACTTCCCACAGCTTTGTTCAAACTGCTGGTCCCACAGTTGCGTCAGGATGAAGAAGAGGCCTGGCCCTACCCTCGGCGCAGCCTCCCTTGCTTGGCCTGGGTGGGAAGAGGTCAGGAAAAGCTCGGACATGCCTCACGGGGAGGGCTCTGAAGCCAGACGGAGCCGCGTGTGTTTGGGCAGCTGAGACTTGCTGGTCGGGTGGTTGTGAACACGCTATTTCATTCCTGAGAGTTGGGCTTTGCATCTGTAAAATGGGGGTGATGTCTTTTGAGCTAATCCAAGAATTTACTGAAGTGATCGTTGTAAATCATCAATCCGTAAGTAAATCCTTAGCATAGGTTAGCTAATCGACACCCCCTGTGAGTCTGGGAGATGGAATGTTCATTTATGCATCTTAAGAAGAAAAGAAAGGAAAGGGGAAGGGGGGGATGGAGGGAAGGGCAGGAAAGAAGAAGAGGAGGAGAGAAAAGTAAAAAAGGAGAAAGACTCACAAGGCTCCGATCGGAAGAAGTATAAACAAATGAAAGAAAGCTGAAAAGCCGGCCCATTCGAAGCTTCTAAGATGCTCGTCTGCGGCGTCTGCATCCTTCTTTGCCTCTGGCACAGATCACTGCTCCCTCCCCGGGTACTTACAGGCAGAAGCGAGGCCAAGACCCAGTGTAGCTCTGAGGGCAGCCACCCACAGCCTTCTTGGGGTCCTCTCTGCTTCCCTTGGCCCCAGCGGGCTCCCAAATCCCTAAGGTCAGAATAACCGACATCTCTTGTCTGTGTCCCAACTTTCCAGCTGAGGACTCTTACAGTTGTCAAGACATAAAGACCCCAAATGGGCACTTTTCCAGACAACGCAAGTATGTAATTAGTCGATGAAGATTGTCAAAGTGCGACTTGGGCTTAGTTAAAAGGTGTATCAAAACTGTTTCTTTGTTTAAGGGTCGACCCCATGCGGGCATGTGTGTGTACGTGTGTGTGCACGCGTGCATGCGTGTATGTGTTCTGAAAAGGGGTAACGTGAAGCCTACAGCTGGCGTGGCTGGCTGACATGACTACTCTGCCACCAAGCAGGACGGTGACCCCGGGCATACACTGAAATGCTGTAAGCCAGCCAGTGTCGCTTGCCACACTCCGAATGCCCTGACCTTCTGCCAAAGCTTCGGAGACTCCCATCTTCTCTAGGAAAAAATCCATTCTTCTGCTCCAAGTAGAGCTCAGCCTCTCTTTTGTCCTAAATCCACATGTGGATACCAGTCCCTCCCCTCAGTAACTAAGGGCACTGGGTGTGTGACTTTTCCTGGGTGTCTCAACCATGTATTGGGAATTCTACTAAGTGGTACATGGATTTGTTTAGAAAGTTAATAGGATCCAACAAGTCTATGGCCATGCCGCTCTGAACACGCCCAATCCCATCTGATCTCGGAAGCTAAGCAGGGTCGGGCCTGGTTAGTCCTTGGATGGGAGACGACCTAGGAAGACCAGGTGCTGTAGGTGTAAAAAATAAAAAAATAAATAAATAAGGGATTGTAAGCTGACAAGGTCTTTTGCAATCTGTGAGCTCAACCAAGGGTTGCCTTGCCTAAAATAAAAGAAAACATAAAAAAATAAAAAAAGGATCCACCAAGTAAGAAGGTGTCGTCATAAGCGGGAGTGCATATCATGCATTCGGGCAGCTCATAAGGTCCGTGCACAGAGCATGGCGTGGCTCCTCCTTTGCCTCCTGCCCCGTGCCGTTTTGAGGGTGGTGGGGAGAGAGCAAAAGAGAAGGCTGGGAACTCAGGGCACTTCCCTAAAAAGCTAAAAAACTCAGCACCGTTACCTTCGTCAGCCCCCCGCAGGGCAAAGGGGAAGAGAAATGGCACAGGGCATTGGGCACTCAAGCAGACAGAGCTTTCGATTTTATCTCCTCTTTACTAGAAATGAGAACTTGAACACACCTCAGTTTTCTCATTTGTAAAATGGGACCGACGGTGTGAATGGGCCACTCGTCTATTGTGGAAGTTAGGCGCCAAAAACACAAATAAATAAAAAGCACTTCTAAGATACCTACACGGTGTTGGCATACAGTGAGAAAATAATGGAAAATTGCTGATTTTACAGGGTATTTTCAAGAATTATTTGATGTGTCTTCAACTCCCATGCATCACACATACACACACACCCAGTTATACTCACATTATACATGCTTCTGTATTCTGAGACCTGTCACTCCAACCCAAGCAACCAGATGGAAGCCACCCATTGCTTTGGAAAAGACCTGTCACAACAGACCTCGAAACCTGAGACATCAAAGTTAGGCTTTTGAGTTGCAAAAGCTCCAGTCTGGGTGGCAGCCGGAAGAGAGACTAGGAAAGGTACATAGTCAGGCAGGACCAGTTCTTGTTACCAACCCAAGATTTAAAAAAAACTTACGGGATGGATGTTATAGGCTGTACCACCACCCCACAAAAAAAATCATATGTTGATGTCCTCAGTTTCAGAATGTGGCCTTATTCAGAGATAGGGTCTTCACAGAGGCGATTCAGTTAAAATGAGGTCACTGGGATGGGCTCTAATCCAATATGGCCAGCTTCCTTTTAAGGAGGGAGTAGGACACAGATGTGCACACAGAACATAGACCACGTGAGGCACGGCATGAAGATGGCTATCTACAAGCCAAGGACAGGGACCTCAGAAGAAGCCAACCTGGATGACACCTTGATCTTGAACTTGCGACCTCCCAAAGTGTGAGGAAATAAATGTCTGCTATTTAACCCCCGATCTGTGGTACTTTTTATGGCAGTTTAAGCAAACTGGGGTGATAGAGAAGGGGGAAGAAAGCAGAAGAGGAAAATGGCAATGGGCCGTCCCTTACACAGCCCCGAGAAGGGAGCTATGCCCTGCCGTCCCCTGTGAGCTGGAGGGTTGTGGGTGAGGCGCTCCTCCAGCAGACTAGAATAGAATTCCCAAAGGGGTATGAGGACTGTGAACACAGGGCGACCTTGAGCCCCGGTTCCCACCTGTGCCCGGAGATGGTAAGCCCCCGCTCACCTGGGTGAGTGGGGGAAGACAGAGCGGGGGTCCCAGGCACCCCACTCCCCATCTGCCTTGTCTAAGCGGCTGGAGTGCAGGGCTGTGACTTGGAGAGCCGGTGGGTCTGGAGGCCTCGGGCAAAGTGAAAGCACAGCCAGAAAAATGTGAAACAGGTGGGAGCAGACATCTCAGTGACGCCCGAGCAGTAGGTGAGGGCAACAGGCCAGACCCCGCCGACCCCACACCCCAGGGCCCTTCACTGTGGACCTGAGACACAACCTCAGGGAGGAGAGGGGGAGGCTCCTAACCCCGGGTTTACCCTGAAGAAGCGAGGTTTGGGTTTGATGTCCAGGGAGGAAGAACCCCAGATGGAAACTAAGCTTAATGTGCGTAGTAGGCTAAATAATGACCCCTCCTCCCCAAAAATCCATGTCCTAATCATTAGAACCTATGAATATTTTGCCTTACATGGCAAAGGGGACTTTGTGGATGTGATTAACTTAAGGATTTCGAGATGAGGACATGATCCTGGGTTGTCTAAGTGGGCCTGATACAATCCTGAGGGTCCTTAGAAAAGGGACGTACGAAGGCCAAAAAGGAACGCGTGAAGGTGACATGGCCTCAGAGGCAGAGTGCTGTGGTCACCGCGGAATGCCAGGATTATTCACCAGCTGGAAGGGACAGGGGGTGAAGTGGCTCCAGGGGCCTCTGGGAAGAATCAGGCCAAACCACATCTTGATTTTAGCCCCTGAAAATCTCTTTAAAGAATTATTAAATTATTAAAGAGAACACATTCGTGTTGTTTTAAGCCACCGAGTCGATGATGATATTCCTTACGGCAGCAGCAGGAAACCACTGCATTTAGTTATAGAAAAATAAGATGGCGACTTTCTCACTACAGATATCCGTGATGCGTACAGATGGCAGGTGTTTTTCTTGAGTGTGCTCGTGAACAACCAGATGTTATTTTCTTTAGTTATGAACAAAACTGTCTGGAAATATTTTGTTAAATTTGTCTACATTACTTTATGTATATAAAAATAATAAAAACTCATTAAAAAAAGAATACTGAGACAAAAGTTGAGTGAAATTTGCCTTCAATAAAAATATTAAAATAAAATAAAACATACCTGTCTCCACTCAGGGAATAGTTGCCGGTGGCATGCGTTCCCCCATAAAAAGAGAAAACCGAATGGAAAATATGAAAGCCTGCTTTCTAAGTTGGCTGAGTTACATTGGCCTTACTGACCGCACAGGGCCAAGGACCGTGAGGCAGAAATGTTTACACTGGCGACTCGGCAGCCACAGGATTGAGACGGGACAGCGTCGCTGAGAGGACCCCAGACATTGCACAGCCAGCTCTGACACACCACACACTGACAGGGGACAAGACAGGTGCTGCCTTCGGTCCCCAAGATTGCCGAAGATGAAATACCATTGAACGGCAATAGATACATCTTGTCGAATAGAAAAGAACAGGAAGAGACGGCCTAGATATTTTTATGGTTTATGCAGTAAATTGAAATCTATCACAAACATGTCACTTTATGTTACCGTTTCTGCAGTAGGGAAACAAGAATCAAAAGAAATTGCAATAAAGCAAACAGGTAGACGGAACTGTGCCCTGCACTGTGGTGACGTGTTTAGGTGGGTTAGTTCGGGTCATCCTTGTAATAACCGTGGAGGTCAGCACTACTATCCCCATTTTCCAGAAGAGAAAACAAAGGTTACAGAGAAGAAGTATTTTCCCCGAGTTGCCCCATCCTCTTCAGAACTAGATCCAAGCCGAGAGGTGCAAAGCAAATACGTTTTACTCTAATCTTGTCTTGTATAGAATGCAACATGTAACCCATAAAAGTCCCAAGATTATAGAACCTTTGCTTTTCTCCCTTGGAAAGTGATGCCCTCTAAGGGCTTGCCAGCTGAAGAAACTCTTGAATATCTGCTTATCAACGAAAATATAAGAGATCAAGAGAAATTCAGAAAAGCTAACGGCATGAGACCGCCAGTAGAAGCGACACGCAAAACTTTGCAAGCAGAAGCAAGTTTCATTTATTTCCTCCCCTAAGTTATAGGGACCCTTTGCATATGGTTGTCTTTATTTTAATGCGCATGAATAAAAGATATTCTCGTGAACTGATGTAGTCCGCAGCCTTTTGAGATCAAATAGTTTCCTACTTCAGGTGAAATGTGGGCATGACAGATAATGCTGTCAATATGCTCTATTTTTGTCGGTTGAACAAACATCGTCATAGCCATCATTTTCATCATATATAGGTGTGCACGTGTGTGTGTGTGTGTGTGTGTGTGTGTGTGTGTGTGTGTGTGTGTGTAGAGTGAAATGAGCGGACTATTTAAAGAATAAGATTTAAGGAAGAAAATCAATAAATGCGGAGTTTTCCATAAAACCTTCAGTGAGAAATATCCCTCCCTCTTCCTCATGTATATTAAAGTGAACAGGATTTGCTGACTTGCACAATGCGATCCAGAGTGATTACCAGAGGAATTGGAGGTGATTAAATAACCACAGCATTTGGACGTACCTAGAAAAAAAACAAAAAAACAAACAAACAAAAAACCCCAAAAAACCCTCATTCTAGAGCCTCTGCAGACAGTAGAATACACCAGAGGCGTTCTTTGGGTCTCAGAGGCTACACTGCATTCTCCTCCTGCTAGAGAAGCAGCCCAGATTTGAGGTTTGTAAACAGTAGGTTATACAGATAACGTAGGAAGTGCAAAATATATTTCTATCTGACAAGGTAGCATGAATGAGGGTGAAGGCGAACTCTGGAGTTGGACGCTGTCCTCAAATTGAGTCTCGGCCTCGGAGAAACGAGCCAGCTCTTCCAAGCCTAAATTTTCCCGTCTGTGCAATGGGAGTATCGCCAGCAGAACATCTAGTCTTTAACTTATCACCATTTTTTAATAAGTTAGTGGGGCAATAACTACATGGTTTTCTTGAACACCCATCCTAGGAGATCTACCGAATTCATTAATGATTTTAACCTTCCCAACACCTCCATGTCAGCGATTTTGCTGAGTTCAAAATAAAAATTCAGAAAGAGAACTACTGGATTTTATTGAATTTCAGGCCCACTTCGCTGTAAGGTAATGTCATTCCTTCAGGTACCGGATGAGAGAAAACCATGCTGACGATTCTAATAGTAAGATGCCATCAATGCTAAGATACATCCCATTTCAGGTGTTAAAATGATTCTGAAGATATCGCCTTAGAATCAATAAACTATGTTAAATCGCCTAACACTGCACAGCAAGTAACTGACAGGACCAGAGTATGAGCACAGCGTCATAGCAACGAAACTCTGGGAGCTGGTCCCCGCAGCTGGCCCGATGCCTGTAAACCGAGTGATAGAGTACACTTCCTGGATATACCCTGTATCACGTATTATATGATATCTTAAATGTCGTGTCTCGTATATATATATGAAACGTACATATATAAATATATAAAGATATCTGCAATCATGTCAATTTCCATTTGGGGGATTTTTATCTCGTATATGTTCTATCTCGTATATATATTAACGTACATATATAAATATATAAAGATATCTGTTTTTCATGTCAATTTCCATTTGGGGGATTTTTATCAACCACTCGTAAAACAAGAAATAACTCATTTATTATGTATATGTTTTTGACCCAAAAAATTCTGGGAACTTTTTGGGGGGATAAAAGATAGAGGTAAAAACAAGGTAAGTCGTGGTGCTGCTGGCGATTCCTGAAAAAAATAATTCTTTGACACCGAGACTGTGAAACTCACGCCTGTCATCGTGCTGGAGTTGAGAGAGCCGGACTAGCGTCACCAGCGTGAAGGAGCCCCGTGTCTCGGCTGGTCAGGGGTTATTCTGAATTTAAAAAACATACCCAGGAATAGTTTCCAGGCAAAATAAAAGTATCAACTTGTAATGGCCGAGCTCCTTTGAGGTATGTAAAAAATTGGCACTGATTTGGTGCAGTAGAATGGATTCAAGGCAGGCCTTGCAAAGTGTGGAATTCTACGTGAAACATGACCGGTTGGAAAATGAACACATTGGGGTGGCCAGATAATTCGCCTTCCAAATTTCTAGCGTTTCTAAAACGTCTGTTTCTCGAAAGCCTGCTGTGTGCTGGAGAGAGACAAAGCATCAGCACTGCCCTGCAAGAGTCACAGGGCCCACGTGTGACACGCGGGACCCCACAGAGGTTTCATTTTAGTCCCCTGGTCATTAAATCTTGTCTACTTCAGGCACAGTGTTCCATACTCATTATCTACACGTTTTTGAGAGCTTCAGAGTTTACCAAACACTCTCCCGTGAGCCATCCTGGAGCACCCTCGCAACGTCTGTGTTGGGAAGTATTTGGTCTTGGTTTTATGGATGAAGCCTCAGAGAGGTCAGCAGCTCTTCCCGAGTTCACATAAAAGGAAGTGGCCCACAGTTATTAAATCAAATCCCAGAAAATTGAGATAAGGAAAACGACCATTTTTTTTTTCCAAAAATGACTGAAACATATCAATGATTGTACTAAAGGACCTCCGAAGCGTACAAGAAAGTAGAGTGAGCACTCTACAGTTTGCAAAATGCACTCACATGATGGCTTCATTTTATCGTTCGCACCTCATTTTCCAGAGATGGAAACTGAGTGGACAAACGAACTCCCAGGGGCCCCCAAGACTAGGAAACCGAATCTCCCACGCCCCGTCCAGGCGACTTTTCTCACCCACCATGCTCTCCTTCTCAGACGCAAAAGTATGTTAGCGTAGTCACCTCAGTAATCCTCAAATCCGGCTCTGTGCGATCGGGATGAGAATAAGGATTCGGGAGATTTGGCCGCTGATATTGACTTTAGTACCACTTGAGCTGAGAGAGAGACGTGGGGGACGGTGAAGAAATTATCTCAAGTGGAATTTTGCCGGAGCCCATGAACTGAGAAAGGCAGTCAAGGGAAAGGCAAGGAGGGCTAACATTCTCCACAGGAGGACTTTTCTTAAATGTTGTTCTCCCTCAGTCTTCACTTAATCAGCGAGGCAGCTGTGGCTCAGGAGGTTAAGTGACGGACCCAAAGTCATCTGCCAGGAAGGGCTGAGCCACCACTTTTGAGTTGAAGCAACTTGCCTTTGACTTACTCTCTCCGCCTCTGACCACGTCAGACTCCGTTTTAAGCTCTCAGAAAGAAGCCACCTTCGGCCACACTGTTGACATATGGACATGGGAGATGAGCTGACAGGACAATGAAGTCAGTCCCTTGCTGTCCTGCACTAGGGGTTCTCGCAGAGAAGGATTTGACACCGCCTGTGTCCCTTGCCCTCCCTCACGTAGACCTAAGCCCAGCTTCCCTGAGGACACCCCTTAAAGTGTCCCGGCTTCGCTAGACTCTTGGCTAAACCTGGGAGAGGGAGGAGTCTAAGGAAAGGAGAGTCCTTTGGGGCTGTTGTGTTGAGGTAACTAGCCAGAGTAGCCCAGCCGGCGAGGTGGGCCTCAGCCTCTGCCTCCCATCGTTAGAGTGGTCTCTAAAATAAAATACGTAGGCCCGTGAGTATGGCTACTACAAAAGCCGTGTTCAAAAAAATAAAATATAGAATGTGCATAACAAGTAGAGAAAGATGAACAAGGTCCCGCCACCCGATCGTGACCAGTGTGACCAATGTCCCCACCCCCTACTCCAGGAGACCATGAGCGTCTGTGCAGACAACTTTGGCTCCTGAGCTCATGACGGCCTGAAATTTCACCGCGAAGAGCCCAAGTGGACACCCCCAGAAGACAAGACGAGGCAGCAGGCCTGACCTAGCGAGTTCACACGATCTTGACACCTCCCTCCGTCACTGCGCCTTTTGCTTGCTCACTCACTCTCTATTTCTTAAAACTCCCTAATAAATGGAGACCTGATTTCGGGGTTACGAGACCCTGCAAGTTCCAATTTCTGGGAGTCCCATTCATTCAGCCCAGGCAGTTTCAATGTCGCCCGTCAGCCCCGCTTTCTCTCCATGGTGGCTGAACGCTAGCTCCGACAGCAGCAGGACACAGCTGTGCTATTGGCCTTCTGCCCCAGAGCCTAGAACTCCAGTTCCAATCATCGTAGTTTCATTCCGAAGGTGCTCACTCTCCCATGCCTCCTTCCTGGTCCGTCAAAAAAAAGCTCTTTTATTGTGTGGAATGGCCCAGTTTGGCTTTTGCCTCTCCAGTGAGACATGTTTGTCTTCTGTCATCAAGGAGAAATAAAAATAAAGCAGGTCTGTAAACATGAGGATTTCTTTTTTTTTCTTATTTTCAAAGTTATATACAGCAAAGCTTGGAACATAAATAAGTAGAGAGAAAATAGCCAGACCTCACTACCCAATCACACTTTCCCTCTGCAAAGGCACTTGCTCACATGTCCCCTCATGCATAGAACTGTTTGTTTACTATTCATAAATGAGCTCATTAGTTTAAGCTACAAGGTTTCATCATAAAGTCTACATATGTGTGTATACATGTATATATATATATATATATATACACATACACACACATATATATACACATGTACATATATACACATATATATGTTGATTGAGGAGGAAATTCGTTAAAATAAAATAAAATAAAATATGATGAAGAAACTCTTGAACTATTGCCATTTCTGCCGAATTAATTTCCTGATACTCAAGCTTCCCCGTTTTATTTCTGAATATAAGTGCATTTGCATAAATGAATCAGCTCTCTGAGAGGTGGCTTTTGGAGGCAAACCTGAATGTGAATGTCAGTTCAACAGCTGAGTCACCAGGGGCCGTGAGCTCCCCCCACCTGAGCCTCTCTTTCTTCACTCATCATATGGGAATATTGCCACCTACTTCCTAGATCTGGGTGAGATTAATCCATGGAAGATGCATGTTCCATGAGCGCTATCATTATGATCCTTCTTACTTCTATAATGTGATACGTGACGCAACTATAATCATACGCTGGAAATACATTGTATGCACAATGTTGCATTTGTTAGTATACCAAGAGCATACCTCGACATAACTGAAAAATCTTTGTAATAAAAGAAGTCCTCGTGAAAATAATTTTATGTCCCGCATAGTCTTTCCTGCATTGCGTACCCTACGAATTATTCATCTGCTCTGGTGTGCAGCAGCTATGAGGTCCCTAACCTCTCCCTACCTTCAGAAAGGGTGTGAGGGATCTATTCGCGCATCCCTTCCTCTCCCCCATATTTACAGGGTTGCTAGAGGTGGATTCATAGAGTAGAAGTGGCATCTTTCTGGCAGAGGATATGGGGAATTTATTAAAGTTAGCGATATCTATTGTCGATTCACTTTCCCAAAACGTAATACATATTTCTACTACCACAGTAATGGGTGAGAGACTTGTTTCTCTGTAGAGCCCCTCCATCCACTGAATTTAATTTGGATTTAATTTGCTTTGATTCCAGGAACTGGTCTCTCTGGGGCTTCTGGAGTGACTGATTTCACCCAGGAATGGCCAATCTCTTTGTTTAGCTTAACTGGCCACATTAATCACAAGAGCTGCTCTGGTTTCAAAGGCAATTGCTCTCCAAAATGATTCTTCTCCACTTTCACCCGTAACAACCGATGAGTTCAGAAGGTAAGTTCGTGCAAAAGTTGACGTTGCTTACGAAGACGATCTGCCAGGAAAGGCGCCTTTGAAGTGCCCACCATGAGCCTGGGAAGGTAGTAGGTGCAACTGTTTTTCCTTTAAGCTTTTCATACAGCCCCGGGCAGGGGCCAAGTGTGGCAGAGCCAGGCCGTGTGCCGCTGCACCATCTTCCCGCCTGGGTGTGTGTGTGTGGGGAGACTGCATTTCCCAGCTGCCTGGTAATCAGATCCGGGCCGCTGCTGCTGAGTTCTCGCCAGGGGAATGAGGGCAGAAGCGACACTCCTCCCACAGTCTGAGAAAGTTAAGAGCAAGTGTCCCTTCTCCACCTCTGTCTGTCTGTCTCTCATCTGCATGATAGGATTGAAGAACTGAAATGGAGATTCTGCAAGCTGTCTGTCTCAGCAGCGAGTTACCTATTCCATTGCTAACACAGTGAGAGGCTGATGAATCTCTGAACCTCTTAGTGAAGAAAGCACCTTACAGGGAGAGATTCGGTCAGCAAGTCTTGGGGGATCCCCTCCTTGGAGGGGTGAGGCAAAGGAGACAGAGTGATGAAACACAAATCCCATAAACATCCAGTAGTAAAACGGTTCACATTTAAGTGAGGGTCTCTGGCTGACCTTAAAACAGTCAGAGAGGCTGACTCCACATGTTATGCTCAAAAAAGTCACGTGGGAGAAACACAGCCTCAGACAATTTCACTAGAGTTCTGTTAACCAAGATTTTTGTCAGAGGGTTCGATGCTGACGGATTCACACGCGATGTGCACATGGAGTCCCTTCCCACCCACCTGCCCCATCACTAAAGCGGGGCACATGTTGTGTCCTTCTATAGCTTCAGTCCAGGCACTGTCCAGACTGGCCTCACTCTGCCCTGCTCACAGGTGAGATGTGGCCTTGGGCTGGCCCAGTTGTTTCTCATGCCTGTCCAAACCACATTTCTTGGGGGCTCACTCGGAACAGTGGTTACATCCATGGCATGTGGTCACAGCATAGACATGTGCTTGGCCTGTGACCCTCTCTAGGATGACAGTGGTGTGATTCCCTCCTCCCATTAGGAACAGCTGTGGCAGACTGTGGCCACTATGACAAACTCCTATCTGACCCCTGGTGAGCACATTAGACTTCATTTTCTACGGGCAAAATGGCCAGGAAATTTCCAGCAGACGCACCTAAATGAGCTCAGACATGCACATGGGATTAACCATCACAGCACTATCGATAGTCAGGAAGAACCAGAAACAACCTAAATGTCCAACATTGGGGGAGTGTTTAAATAAAGACAGTTGGTACATAGTCATACAGAGCTGCTGTTACACAGAATGAGAGAGAGGTATACCTACAGCGACGAGACATGCTCCAAGCTGCTTTGCCACATGTGCAAAGCAAAGAGCAAATCTATGTTACCAAACACTGACTTTTGTGCAAAACTAAGCAGAAAAGATACTCATATTTAATTGTATTAGCATAGACTATCTGTCGAAGGTTATATAAGAAGCAGTTTCGTGACTTCCTTTGGGAGAAATTCTGAGGAACTGGGGTCAATGGTACAAGAAAAATCTCATTTTTACTGTGCACACTTGAAAAACTGAAACCGAATTTTTACAATGCAATGTATCACTATTTTCCAACACTATCACCCAAAACATCAGGGAGTAAAGGATGTCAAACTCCCAAGCTCGAACCGAAGCCGGCCCCTGGATTAGACGGCTGAGCTCTGAATGCTGCTCCGTGCCTGGCTTGCCTTATCACCTCTCCCCATCTCAATTTGCTCCCCTGTGAAATGAGCATGCTAATGAGCCAGCGGCGAGGCACAACGAGGCCTGCGTGTAGAACGCTTAGCCAAGAGCCTGGCGATGGAGAAGGTGAAGCTGGTGGTATCGGCCGCTGCTGCAGGGGATGGAGAAAGATCAACGGGAAGCGCGTGGAAGAAAGTATTTTTCTGAATAAAACTAGATGCTTGGAAGATGGAAGAATGGCACCCCCAGCACTTTGAACTTAAGCCCACAGATTGCGTTTGTTTTTTCTGTTTCTGCTCCTGGAAAATGATGCTAATGACACCCGGTGAGAGGTTGCTCTGGGCGTTACCGAGATCATGTATCTCTAGGGGTCTGTCACACGGTGGGTGCTCAGCCACAGTCCTCTGCTCCTCTGATCACCCCACCTCCCACCCTCAAAGGTAACAGGAATTGGTTCTCAGGATAAGAAATACAAATAGTACTAGAACCATCACTCTGTGGACCAGACCAGCTCCAGCAGGGTTTCCTGGCTCTGGAGATAATTAGGTAGCAGTGAAGTTGGATATGGAAGCCAGCTGTTAGACTTACGATCCAGCCCCTCGTCATCAACTTAAGCACCTCTGGCCTCTCTGCCTGCATCACCAGGAAAAGTCTTGCATATGATTCAAAATCCAACTGAAATAAACGCTTGGTCTTTTCTTCACTCCTCCTCAGTGCTCCTCTGTATTTATGTGTTCCTAGAATTCTTGATTCAGCACATTTTATCCTAACTACTGGTTACTTGTCTGACTCTTGCTTAGGCATGAAACCTGCAATTTATTTTTCCTCCAACATGAGGCCCTAATATGATACATACAATAGATGCTCAATTAATGATGTTTCTGCCAATAAATATCTACTCTGTCCCTTAGGTCTAATTTCAAATTTGTGGAGAAAATTCTGATTTGGCTACTTGTACTGAGGACGTGTTTCTAGCTTTTTTTTTTTTTTTTTTTTTTTTTACCACAGTCCCCATTTACTCTCCTGCCCCTGGTTTTCATGTAGAATAAAAAGTGAGTGTAAAATGTGGCATGGAATGAAAGCCAAGCCCAAACTTGAGCCCCATGGATGAACTTCAAACAGGGACTTGAAACATGCAAAATAAGAACCAGCTTCACCAGGACAGGGTGGAAGATGCTAGATACTTGGTGACTCTGTCAGATGTTCTGGAAATACACTTTGATTTCATATATTTCGAATTATATTGATTGAAATTCAAAGCTAAAGCCAACATACCACATTTCCTTTGGTCAGAAGCGAAGTGTGAAAATAGTGTTTTGAATTCTTGGTTGGATGCACAGCTCTGGGTTTGAAGTGTGACAGGCTAGGGAGGTTTTGGGTTACTGGAAATTTCAACATTCCACTAGCCCAGTCTTCCAAAGAAATTAGAGGAACTGAAAACATGGACTATCAGAAGCGCGTTGGTGAACACTCCCCTGAGCTCTGTGCATTGCCTTGGCATCGCAGTCACTCCCATTGTGGCTGTCACAGCATGTCGGTAAAGCGGCTCATGGGCAGACAGCAGCCTTTTGTGACTCTTGTGCTAGCCTAGGAGTCCTAGTCAGTGGAGACAAGAAAATACACCCCCTTTCCACGGCTAATAGAACTGCAGCTGGGAAAATCCACGCATGATTACAATGTGATGGATCTAGAGTTTGGCGTGATAAACAAAATGGACGCTCCTTAGGGCAAGAAACGTGTCTGCCTTTCAAGGGCCTTTGTAATTGATCATGTTACAAATTTGCTGAATTTTTATATTTGTGAGTATGTGGCAATTGGTAATTATATCCAATTTTTTCTTTGTACTCAGCACTATACTTGAAACCTTACTTCATACTGTGGTAAGGAGCCTTCTCCTTCTTCCTCTGGAAAAACAAAGAACAAAATGAAATATAACAAATAAAAGGTAAATAAGCATAGTTCATTCAAGAGTAAAGAAATCCCCAGGATTTAGAAATAATCTGCAAGCTCAAAGCCAGTTATAAGCTAGAGCTGCAGTTCTGGTGAGCTACAAGGGTCAGATGTATATATAGGTTTGAATGGCTAGAAGCTTAATGCCCACAGAGGGACAGGAGATAGGATGTAAGCCTTGCAGGAGAATCCAAAAGATCTTTTAAAATAAGTTTGTGTAAAATAATTAAAGAGGCAATAAACAGACTAAGACCATAAGAAAAGAAAGGAGACATGATAAAAGAATGATAAGATCACAAAAATAATCTTAGAGAACTTCTAGAAAAAAAACGTAGTTGCTGAAACTATAAACCAAATGGTTATGTTTTCGCTTATACTATTTGTAAACTGATAACTAAAAGTAGGTGAAAACTGAAGGCGAGTCTATTCTTTAGATACAAACTGGACGGGGTGAGATTTGTGTGCTTGTGACTTTCTGCCTGAGAGCACTCTCCAGCCTGTGCAGCGTGACTGCGACCAAGACAAAGCCCTCGTCTTTCTGGCTTCACAAGTAAGAGAGAACCTCCACTATGGCTGAATAATAAGGAGGAAGATGCTGAAAAGCAGAGAGAAGTAGAGGGTGAGTCCTCAATGAACCTGCCTAAATCCTTGGCTAACTGATGAACTATGCGCAGTTGGGAGGTTCCACAGTGTCTGCTAAAATAGTAGCTGAAACCCAAGAGAACGAAGGGGCCATCTGAGATGCTGCTCACCATAGAGGAAGCAGAAATGGGAGTTCTATTCCAGCTAAGAGTTAACTGCATGCTAGAAATTAGCACTCCTCAGGAACACAACTAAATCCAGTGTCTCTACAATGTATCACTTACAATATCCAGATATGATCAAAGATTATTAGATATGCAACAGGAAAATGTAGCCATAGTCAGAAAAAGCTGTTAGTATAGTCTCTGAGATAAGACAGACTATTGAATTAACTGACAAGTACTTTAAACACTGGTATAGTGGCAAGGTCCTATGAGCCACATTTTAGTTTTTGAGTTTCTATTCTGAACAGTTGTACCTATTTGGAAGAATTGCTATTTTGTGGCTTTTGCTCTTTCTTGGCAGTTTTCCAAGAAACAAAGCATTTTAAGAATATGTTAATAGGCTAAAATTCATTCTATCATGCAATTACCACATGCAATATACAGATGATATATTATAGAATTGTACACTTGAAACCTATATAATTTTATTAACCAATGTCAGCCCAATAAATTTAATAAAAATAAAAGAATATTAAGAAAATATTATGGACAATTTAGATAAAATGAACAGTGTCTTTATCAAAACTGATATCTGACAAAATTAAAAAATATGAACATGAATATTTTTCAAGTTGTTTTATGAGACCAGCAAAACCTTGATACTAAACTTAGTAACAATATTATAAATAAATGATAAACCAGTATTTATTATTAGTATAAATTTTTAAGTCATTAACAAAAGATCAGCAGAAGTAATCCAGCTACATATAAAAATTATAAACATCTTGACTAAATGAGGTTTATCCCAGGCATAAAAAGTTCAACATTTAAAAATCAACCATAAGTAGAGAAAATGCATTTAGTAAGACTGAGCATCTATTCATGATACAAACTCTCAGCAAAATAGCAATAGAAGGGAATAAAATAAAATAGAAGAGAACTTTCCTAGTCTGATAAACAGATTGTAGGAAAAACCTATAACTAACATCATACTAAGGGGAGAAATACTGAATTATTTTTTTCCTAACAGTAAAAATGAGGTAAAAATTGTCTTAACTGGAAAAGCAAGGCAAGAAAAACAAATAAAGCACAAAACATTGTGAAGAAAAAAGTAACATTGTTTTTTCTCAGACAAGTTGTTTTTTCATTTAGGAAAACACTTGGTAATCTAATAAACGAACAAACAAAACACTTAGAACTAATCAAGTCTCAGAATACAAGATCAATATACAATAATAAACTTCATATGTACTAGAGAATAAAATTTTATTTAAAATAATATAAAATATTTGGTGGTGAGTTTAACATAAGATGTACAAAATGTATACACTAATAACTAAATAATTGCTGAGAGAAATTCAGAAAACCTTAATAAATAGATATACCATGTTCTCACGGATCAAAGTCTCAATATTGTTAAGATATCGATTCTACCCAAATTGAGCTATAGACTCAACGCTGTCCTAATCATAATTCTAGCTGGCAAAAAGAGAAATTGACAAGCAGATTATATAAAAATGCAAAAAAAAAACAAAAAACAAAAAAAAACCCTAAAATGGCCAAAGCAATCTTGACAAATAGAACAAAGTTGAAACACTTGCTCTATCAGACTTTAAATTTTACTAAACAGCTACATTAAAGAAGACTGTAATGTTGACATAAGGATAGACAAATAAATCAATGAAATAGAGCAAGGATTGAGAAAGAGACCCACATTTATATGATCGTTAGATTTTTCAACAAATGAGGAATGTGAAATTTTTTCAACAAATGTGGCATCCAAATGAACCGCAACCCTTCCCTGACACTATGCAAAAAATAATTTTAATTTAATATAAAATTTAAAACTATAAATCTTTGAAATACAAAAACATAAGAGAATATCTTTATGACCTGAGGACACCCGAAGTTTTCTTGGACAGAACACAGATGCAATAACCATAAAAAAATGATAACTTAGACTTCAATAAAATTTTTAAAATCATCTTATCCAGGGACAAATTTAATAAAATAAATGAGAAAGTTTGCAAACATTTATCTAACAGGGGACTTTTATTTCAGAATATAAATTCTTACAACTCAAAAAGAAAAAGAAAAAAGCTGATTTTTAAAATGTGCAAAAGACATGAACAAATTTCACAAAGAAAGACATAAAAATTGCCAATAAGCCTCTGAGAATTTCTCTGCATCATTAGTAATCAGAGAAATGCAGTTAAAATCATGATAAAATGTCACCTACCACATGTTTACTAGAAAGGCTAAAATTGGAATGACTGTTAAAGTCAATTGTTATCAAAATATTAAATATACACCTCTTATATTCCAATGGGAATGTAAAATGACATAACTTCTTTGGAAAAGTTTAGTAGTTTACATTTTTAAGTAAATTATAGCCTTACCTTTTCACCCCATAATTCTAATCATAGGTATTTAGCCTGTAGAAATAAAGATGTATGCCTTCAAGCAAATTGGGACAAAAATGCCCATAAAAAATTTATTCACAATGAAAACTGAGAACAACCCAAATATCCATCAACGAGCAAATGGATAAGAAAATAATAATATAATAAAATATTACTCAACAATAATATTGAGTGAATTAATACATTTAACAACATCAATGAATCTCATATTTACTATGCTAAGTGACAGAAGCAGCCCACAAAACAGAATATGCTGTATGATTTCATTTATATGAAATTCTAGGACAGGCAAAATGAATCTATGGTGAAACATCAGAACTGTGGGTGCTTCCGGTTGGAACAGAAAAGGGGAAATTTACTGAGAAGGAATACAAGGAACTTTCTGGAAGATGGAAATGTTCTATGTCTTGAAAGTGATATGGTTTACAGAAATACATTCATCTGTCAAAATGCTTCCGACTGTGCTTTTATGATTTGTTCATTTCAAATCATAGATAAAATGTATGTAAAACATTGTAAATAAATTTTGAACTTCAGTTAGTATGTGCGCTTCTCACAGCAGTATGGTTTAGCAATTCTGAAATCACTTTCTGTGTATTCTAGACTAGAGCAAATAAATAAATATATTCGGGATAATGGGATACAGATTTCTCACTATGGTGAAAGGCATCACAAATATGGAAAGGAGGAAACTAGATTCTAATCTGTAATGTGTTTGGTTGAAATTAGAAAATTAACTCAGATTTAAAATAGATAAGAGATAGAGAAAAAAGATATATAAATATTAATATATATACACATACAAGTATATATATATAATATGTACACTTATTTTTTAAAATCCTCTATATGTATAACTATATGTATATGTAACAAGCAGGTTGGATATCATTGAAGGAGAATGGTAAAATTGAGAGACCTATGTCAGGGTCTAACCCTGAATACCTCACAGTAAAGAAGAGATGGAAATCATGAAGAGAAGATTAAGCCTCACGAACTGTAGAACTAGAAGGCCCAACATATATTTAAGAGAATTTCCATAGAGGGAGAAGAGAATTATCAAAAAGATAATAGATGTAAATAGCTGAAAACTAATACAATAAATGATTTCTCAGCAGAAACAGATATAGTGAGAGCACTGAATTTTGAACAAGACGAGTAATAAATCCGTACCTAGGCAACTTTGCAAAAAAAAAAGAAACTACGGATTTTGTGTGAGGAATGCCAAGCAGGATGGGAAGAGGGAGTGAGGAGGAGAAAGAAAAAGATGCTCTCCTTGGAGACTGTGTCACCTGAAATGCTCTACTTAATCAAGTTATTATTCGATATTGATAGAAAAAAAATGATCCTTTCAATAGACTAAACATTTCTTCTTTCATATACCATTCTTAAAAGAACTGAAAAATGATGAATAAATGGAATTACACCTAAAATAAAGGCTTCTGTGATATGAAAGACACTATAAGCAAAATAAAAAGATGGGGCACCCTGTAATAAGGTATTTGCAAAGTATGTAACCAAAAGATTATATACCATGGAGATGGAGATGGGGATGGAGATACAAATATAGATGGAGATATTGGGAATATAACTTTCGAAAACAGCACAACACTTCATGTAGTTTAAGGATACTTTTGTATAACGGAAGCAGAAAACCTAGAAAAGAATAACACAGAGTTTTAGAAAAGATTTTCTCAGGGAAGGGAAGAATGTGTAGATAAGGGAGGGTCCATTAGCCAAATCTGCAATGTTTTATATCTTTCAAAATATTATCTGAAGAAAATAAAATATAATACTCATGTGCATCAAATCCCTAGTATATAAATATTTGTATCTGTTATATTATCTGTACTTTTTATACATTTGGTGAATTATGTGGATATAATTTTTAGAAATTTTTTTAAAGAGTACTTTAATTCCAGTTGTTACAATTCAATAAACATTCTACAAATTGTTATAGACAAATACCTGAGTAATAAAAGTATAAAATATGGACAAGAAAGATACAAACCAAATTAAAATCCTGGAGGCTTCTGGACAGGGAGGAAGAGAAATGGGGTCACTGATGGATAGAACAGGCTTCAATTCTCTCCAGAGTGGTTAAATTTAAAAAAAAAAAAATCAAAACGAAATATAGCAAAATGTTTATATTTGTGGATCCCAGATACTGAATAAAAACATTTTGTTATGATCAGCTTGCTTGATGTTTCTAAGTTATTTAGATGAGTCAGGGAAAAAGTTCCAAAGAGTCTTCCATAACTGCAATACAAGTGTTTCTTAGATTTATAGTGGACACAGAAGAGAGGCTATATGACACGTCCACAGAGACGTAACACTATAGAGACATCCGTATAGAGACACAGAGTTATACTAAAGAGGAATGGAAAGTACATAAATATAGAGCTTGTTAAAAAGGATTTGCTATATGCTGAGAATAAATCCTATATATGTTAGGGGCTCAGTTTCCTCTGCTTTAAAATGGATGATGATGATGATGATGATGACGACGATGATAGTGATGATGATAATAATAGGTTGTGTGATATTAACGTGTCGTGTTAAACTAGCTCAAGAACTGAGTGTATGGCCTGGAACAGTCATCATTTATGAATAACTAGTATTTTACTTGTATCTACCTGTACCTATTTTTTTCTGTGATGCTCAACTCTTCAGCTCTACAGAGTCAATCATTCATAAATGCCATTTCCAAAACCCAAAAAAGTGTGTATGATACATCGTAATCATTTGTCATGGTCCCTGGCTGTGGCTACTCCTTGTCTTCGGCTGTGGCCAGGTAGTATGGCGCTGGCTTCGGAGTATGGCAGTGGGTGGCAGATCCCTAGCAAACACAGTAAATTTGTGTTCAGATTTTCAGAGTTTTGTAAACCTTGCAGCAAGCCTGTGGTTCAGTTCCTTAGACCCTAAACTCTAAGGTCTCCAGCATTTTTTAATGGAATTACCACCTTATTTAGGAGAGATCTAATTCTTATTATTTAAAGTGCTATTGGCAGCTGACACAATCAGAAAATTTTCAAAATATAATTTAACTGGCATTTTGGTAGGTTAAAAAAACAAAACACCCTTGCTGTTCATAGGAGTAATACAAAGAAGCATTTTTCATCTAAAATGAACCCCGGAGAAACTGTGATTTACCTCAAAGTTTTTACTCTGTGAATATGTGTAATGCTTTCTAATTATCAGCTTAAATTAGGGAGAAAATCACAAACACACATAGATTTCTAACAAACTATAATTCTAATGAGCTCCTTGCCAGATGGGAGAAGGTTCTATTTGACTGGCTTAGAGGGCAAACTTAATCCCATTTTGCACTGCCTCCTGGATACATCTCCTTGGATGTCACCTCAGGCTTCACCTGCCATAGCCCCAACTTGTCACCTGCCCCTCACCAAACCAATGCTCCCTCATGCTCCTCCCCAATTCAAGGCACTGAGCTTGAAACCGCAGCATCCATTATTGCTTCCTCTCTGAAGGAGAGACGCGGGGATAAATGGACTTGAAGAGAGGAAGAACACATTCCATCTCTGCCAGTCACCATCCAGGCCACCTCAGGAGAACCACCGGTTGTGAACTTTCGGCCACCAGACCTTGCAGCTGGTTGGTGCTGTGGAGACTGGGCCTCAGGTCCGCAGTGACAAAAAGTGGGCATTTTATCTAAAATCAGCGACTGCCTACTGAGACATGTCAGGGGCCAGGTGGACTTGGCAAACAGGTACGCGGAGTCCGGAGGTAAGCTGATGTAAGCCGGTGCGTTGAATTGTGTCCTCTAAAACTTCATTGAAGTCCTAACCCCCAGTACCTCAGAACACGATCTTATTTGGTAATAGTCATTGGAGATGTCCTGAGTCACAATAAGATCTCTAAAATAATCCCTAATCTAGTAACACTGGTGTTCTTCTAAGAAGGGAGCATTTGAACACAGACACAGACACACAGAACCATGTGCAGATAAAGGCAGAGTTCAGAGCGATGCTTCTACAGGTCATGAATGCCTGAGATCAACACTAAAGCCCCACGAGCCGGGGGACAGGTCTGACACAGATTCCCCCCACAGCCCTCAGCAGGGACTTACCGTGCCCTCAATCTCATATTCTGGCCTCCAGGACTGTGAGACAACAGGTGTCTGCTGTTGAAACCACCTAGCATGTGGTCCTTTCTTGGGACAGCCCTAGCAAATGAATACCGTGGGACAGGTGGGTGCTGGCCACCACTTCAGTTAATGGCCAACACGCAGCAGGCTCTGGGCTGATGGACCTTCAGACTTTCAGGATATGCCAAAAAAACACTCAGCATGTGGAATCTCCTAATATTAAAATGGTAATTGATTCAAAAAATTCAAACCATTTTATAATTCATGCTCAAAAAAACAAAAAAAAACAAAAAAATCTGCCAGCCACAAATTTTAATTTTTGGACAAAAATTCCCACTGAATTATAACATTCCATGAAACTATCACTTTCCAATTTCTTTGCTGGAACATTCTTTTCAAATTAATCAATCAATTAAATGCAAAATCGATAGTATAGTGAAAGGTCCAGGTTACATACAGGTAAAAGAATATAGGGGAGCAAATATATGTTAAACACTTCCTGTTTCCATAAATTGGTTATATGCATTTCACACGCAAATTCTCATACAATCTTTACAATAGTTCTAGGTGGTGAGCATTTTTTGTTCCTTTTGTACAGATGAGAAAACTGTGATGCCAAAAAGTGCAAAAACATTCAATATCACACAGCTGCTTCCTAGAAAGCCAGTTTGTCTGCCTCCAAGACGCCTGCCTGCGATGGGCCACCAGCTGCCTCCCAGGGGCATGAGGAAGGTACTGCTGTGACCCAAGGTTCATCAGCTCATTGGGAACATTATTTAGGTCACGGTTAGTAAGCAGTAGCGACGGCTCCAACTCTAAGCACACCACACTGCGGAAAGGCCGGGAGCGTTCCCATAAATACACCCAGCTGCCCTGCCTCTCTCTTCTGCTCCCTGGGGTGGTCACTGTCATAGGACGGCTGGACCACTCAGTGGCCTCTGGCCTGACCTTCGTTCCTTTGTTCCTTTTCTCTTCCCATTTTTTCGATCTACCACTGTCATGTGAATCCCCCTAAATTACACTCAGCCATTCAAAGACCACCCACATACAGGAAACGAGATCTAAGGCCTTGATCTGGACAGCCCAGACCGGCATTCCACTTAGCTCCCTGTTCCCGTCACCGAGATCTCCCTCGCTTCCCCCCCAGGCCTAGTTCCATGCTTTTCCCAGAATCACCTGCTATGAGTTCGGCTTCTGGCCTTCTTCTCAGATGGGGTTTTCCATGTGTGTTTTTAACCTCTTTACTTTCTATCCAAATCTTCTCTGTACCAAAACGATCACCTTAGAAAACTTGCTCTGAAAAGCATCAGTCTTCTCTACTAAGACACCATATTAGCTTAGTGCTTTTAGTGTTTAGTGTATGCCGATACATTTTACTTTCCACTGTAAAACAAACAAACAAATAATACTTGTCACCCCTTTTAAGAAACTGGAGATTCTTCTGACAGTTCGTGCATGAATTTATGGTGCTACCATGTGATATTGGGTACATCACTGGACACAGTTTCATTGATCTGTGAGATAAGCATAATGGATTAGAATCGATCTGTAAAATTAGTATTTTACAACCTGCACGATGAGCTGGGGGCCAAGAGCACAGTCTGCGACGTACTGAGCTCTGTTTTGAAGCGGAGTCTGAATCCTCTCCCAAGCACAATGGAGAGCTATTGGAGGCTCGTCTTCATGTCAATGATGCAACAGCTCCCCACAACATCCTCCCAACGAGTTCGGCGTAGAACATCCGTTATACTGGAAACCATCTGATAAAATCCGGTTTATAATTTCTTATTAGAAGTGCCATCCGTGCGGACTTGCCTTACCTCTGAAGCACAACTTCACCCGAAGGGATATGGAAATCGTGCCCTTTTAGGGAATGACCAAACAAGCTCAGAATGTCAACCCGACGAAGAAGAGCTTCAGAAAGAACACAAAGTCATGTCCACAGGTTCCAGAAGGGCTCTCCTGGGACATAAAGATAGTGCAGTGCTTTGGGAACCAGTCAGATTCAGCAGGGGCCTCTAGAGAATGACATTTCAACAACAACCTTCCAGCAGTCAACATGTCCAGGGCAGAATCTCAGAGAGCAGAGTCCTGCATCTTGGTAGCGGTCAAGTGGTCCATCAGTCAAGTGGTCAGGTGGTAGCCCAGGGAACATGCCAGGGCTTCGGGTCTGTGATGCTGGGACTGGGGGCTCTCCCAGCTGTGGGGTTCCATGATCCTAATTCTTTCTTTCATGGGGCGCAGAATATTGGGACTAGAGTCTTACTTGTAGAGAAACTTCTAATTACAATTACAAATTTACTTTTTAGATAAAAATCACACAAGTCTTTTGAAATAGAACCTGACTGGTTCTAAATAGAGCTTATCTTTATCAGGTTTAAACTTTCGCCAAATATAGCTGAGAGGGAGGAGGGAAGAGAAGGAGACTTTAGCCAAGAGAAAAATGTAGAAATCTGCTCTTCGGTTGATCGATCTGTCCAAAAGCAAAGCTTCCTTCAACGTCCCTCAAAACCATCAGGACTCTTAGCTCTGATCAGAGCCAACCTGGTAAATCACTTGCTCCAACACACACTCAGACACACACACACATGCGCACGTGCGCACGTGCACACACACACATGCACACTGAGTGGATGGGGCGTGACGGGGGCTGGGGAGCGGGAATACTTCAGAAAGCATTAAAGCTAGGCTTTTCCATCAGCAATGTCTCCATCGGTTGTTTGACTCACTCCACGCAGCAGGGCCTCAAGACTGAGGACCCTGGGGTCCCCAGCCCTGGCCTCCCCGTTTCCTGAGGAAAGGTCTACAATCACTGCTTTTGGATCCTGGTTGACATCCCAGCTCTTCCAAGTGGCAGCTGATCGTGGCAGCGATTATTCCATTTCCCTGAGCTTTAGTTTCTATAAAGGCAAAAGAAAAAAAATGAAAGGAATACTCGTCTCTCAGGGTAAAGTTAGACGAGGTGGAACAATGCGTACCGAGCGCTTAGCCAGAGCACATAGTGACCCGCCACTTTATCGGTCATGATATTCAGTGTAGATATGCCATGGACAGTCTTTGAAGCGCTTTGCAGTGTTTTGTGTGTTTAAAAATCATTTGGGCCTTACCATGTCCACGTGAGGAATACACATCGTCACCATCTCCGTGACTTTAAGGAACTCATTCTGGTTTTCACCTCCGCTGAGCTGGGATTCAAACGCAGAGCTGTCACCTGACCATTCGCCCTTGCTCTAGCAGCGGCAGCGTCAACACGTGCGCGGGACGGGGGAACGTCACCTAGCTTTCCCTTTCCTAGCGCCTTTCCTTCTTCCTCTCGCTCCCACAGTGAACCCGCCATGCTGCTCTCGGTCGGTTTTCTAGAACACAATCTAAACACATGCGGTTCTCTACTTAGATGCTCCAAGGCACCCCTGCTGCCTGCAGAAGAAGTTCAGACTCCACAGCATGGTCTACAGCTTGAGCTCACGTCCTGCCAGCCTCGTTTCCAGTGGCTCTACCCTTGGAATGAATACCCAGTCACCCCTAACCTCTCCTCCTCCCCCAAGCCACGCTGCTCTCTCACCCCTGTATGTGGGGGTGCCCGCTGCCCTCCTGCCAAGAATATTCTTCCCAGCCCCGCTTCATGAACACCTCACTCTCAGCTCCTCTCCAGACACCCTCTGCCACACTGGCCAGCCTCCAATTCTCTTCATCTCAAAACGATCCAGCAGGAGAGATGCCCCTGGTTGTTGGGTGGAGAAAACCAATGCAGAGACAGTTCTATTCAAGGTCACACAACAAGAAAGTGACCAAGCTGACATCTAAACCCACGTCTCTCTGGCCTTAAGACTCACCTACCTCCATCACACAATCTCCTTAAAGTAATTGGGGAGATTTTAACCTAGCTTTAGCTGGACCTGCAAAGATGGGCATTTCTCTTATTAGGAGGCATGAGCGAGTATTGGAAATGTCCCTCTGGCCAGTCATCCTGACCCCTGAGCATCCCTCTCTTCTGCTGCATCAAATGGCTTCTGGGTCTAGAACACCCACAGACAGATAGGCAGATACAGCCATAGCTTCTGGAAGCATCTCTCTGTCTCTCTGTCTCTCTGTCTCTCCCCCTTGCTCTCTGAAAAGCCTTCAGGCCCATGCATGCAGGCCTTAGTTCGGGAAGCAAAATAAAATGGAATAAGAACCAAGCAAATTGTGGCTATAAACATTCCGTCGCCAGTGAAATTGCAGGCTTCTTTGAAGATCAGTGTCTGTTTTTTTTAATGTATCTGTATTAAAAAAATAAACGAAAACAAAACTGGACCAAATTTCCATGCAGCCAGTTTGGAGAGGGGGCCGAGTGTGGGGAGGTGAGGCCTGAACCCAGGGAAATTGAATGAGGGAGAGAGAGAAAGGAGACCTCCTGTCCTAAATTAGCACATTGATTAGAAGAAAGTTCCTCTCTCTCGAGCACCCCTCCGCCCCCACCATCAGCAGCCCCACAAGCCACTAACCGCAGTTATTTCGTGGGGTCCCTCTTTGCTTTACTTATTTGATACACTCAGACTCAACTGTTGTGGTTCAGACAGTTTGTGTTAGGGGTCCTGGGAGAGAGAAAAAAAGGCAACCTCCTAATTGCCTACAAAAGGCTGTTGACATCTGGAAAGCACTCCAGCTTCGACCCTGTCTGTGGCATGGCCCGTAGGTTCTCCGACTCTGCACTCTCACCTAATCACCCTGGGACCACAGAGGTGTAGCAGGAATCCCCTCCGCTCCATCCTCAGGCCCTGGACCCTCATCCCAGTCACGGCAGAGTCATCCGGCTCTGCTCACATCCCATGGACCTTCTGGTCCCAGCCCGTGGCTCCAATTAGTCTTTGCATACTGACAGGACCCAAAGCCTCACTTGCAGCTTTGATCAATCCCTCGACATTTTCAACTGCATAACACACACTCCAGCTATTTCCACTTCTTGGGGGGGAACAAAGAGTCTCGCACAAATCCTGGTCGTCTCCTGAGTCACACCTCCCAAAGCAAGAACGTCGACTCCTACACTTTTGTAAGTTGGGTTTGCGAGGACCTCCCTCCTGCTCTCTGCACTCACATGTTCTTCTTTGTCCTTCTGTGCTTCTAGGCCTTACACATGAACTTTGTGTAACACTTCCAGCTCTCAATGGCTCAGTCCGAGCTCATCCTTGCACGGTCAAGAATTGCTTCTATGTACGAATCGTCGAGGATACACCCAGACTGGGAGCCAGCGGCGCCTTCCAGCCCCCTTCTCTCATTGCTCGCTTCTAATTCACTACAAACCTGGTGGTTCTCCCACTGCGGCCACCATTGCGTCCTAGTCACTTTGCTACTATCATAATTACAACCCTGCTATTTCTTACCAAGCACATTTATTCACATCATGAGGTTGTCTTCCTAATCGGCTTCCAAGAAGAATTTGACGTAGCTTGAAGTCAGAAAACTAGACACAGTCACACTGGGGAAAAAAAAATAATAATAATAATAAATAAATAAATAGATAGATAGATAGATAGATAGATAGATAGATAGATAGATAGATAGATAAATAGATAGATAAGTAAGTAAGTAAGTAAGTAAGTAAGTAAGTAAGTAAGTAAGTAAGTAAGTAAGTTATGGACCCTTCCTCCAAGAAAATGGATGATCCGTGAGGTTAAGTTCTGCAGACCGGTGTTATGAATTGGACACTCTTTTGTACGTCTGTCAAGAGCCGCCTTGACTTAGCTCTGGGTTCTTGCTTTGCTGGGACTGTCTCTTTCCTCATGTTTATCCCACTGTACCCATCTTCGATTTCCAAAAAATGTTCACAGCCTGGTCTAATTTCTACCTTCTCAACGGGGCTTTCCGATATCTTCCCATCAGTGTTTGACTCTGCTGCCCTTAGCCCCGACTCTAACCGGTTTAATTTATTGTCTTTCTCCAAAACCTGGTTCTGGTTCTGAGTTCTCTACGTCACTGGATGATACCACAATCCATCCAAAGCTACAAACCAGAAACCTGGGAGACATCCTCGATTCCACATTCCGTATTTAATCAATCCTCAGGTTCCATGGCTTCTTTATCTTAAATAACTCTCAAATCCTCTATTTCCCTCTGATTCTTCAGCGGACATCTTAGCTCAAGCTGACATCATATCTGGATTAATGCATGGTGCTACAATGAGCCTCCCGCCCCCACTGGTCTCCATGTAATCAGTTTTCCACATGGAGACAGGGTGATATTGTTAAAACCTAAATTCTCAGCCAGTCCCCAATGTTATCTGCCTCATCCTGTTCCTTAAAGCTCTCAGTGGCTTCCCTTAATTCTTAAGATAAAAACTAAAATTTAATTTCAGAATATCAGGATGAGGTGATCCTGAATTTTGAGGGTGAGTCCTAAATTCAGAGACTGGTGTTCTTATAAGAGAAAGAGATTTGAGACAAAAAGAGAAAGAGACACACATAAGAGAAGGCCACATGAAGATGGGACAGAGATTGGAGTGATGCTGCCACAAGTTAAGGACACCTGGAGACACCAATAACTGGGAGAGGTAAGGAAGGGCTCTCGCCTAAGCTTTCAAAGAGATCATGGGCTGCCCTTGCAAATTTTGGGATTCTTGCTTTTAGAACTGTGAGAAAATAGATCTCTGTTATTTTAAGTGATTAAATTCGTGGCAATTTGTTAAGAAAGAGATAGGAAACTGATATACCCAGTAAATGCTCTCATGGTATCACTGCCTCATCCTTTATAAATCTATGAATAGACAATTGATTGTACAATGAGAAGTTCAACTCCTGACTCACCCACTGGAATGTGGGTTCCTCTGTTGGCCATCCCCTCCATGTCCACCATGGCTAATCTGGTATCTCACCTGGACGAGTTCAGTATATTATTGCTGAATGAACTTGACATGGCTTAATGCACATTTTTTGATTGCCTTTTAGATCTATAAACATGTGATTTGATTTGTATTTCCGAACTTCAGCGAGGGTGAGGACCGGGCTCGTTCACGTCGAATTCTCCTGTAGTTTCCTGTATGAGGTCTGGCTCAGAGTTGGTACGCAAAAAAAAATGTTCAAAGAACAAGAATATCTAACCCCATACATCGTGGAGGGGTAGGAAATTTTCAGAGGCTACTATTATAGGATTATTAAAGCAAGGTGGTGTAAGCATCATCTTTCAACCTGCCACAATCATTCTGCCAAGCACTCTGCCATCCAATTACTTGGAGGTAGAAGTGTGTCTTCAATCAGGTGTACAGTGTTTGCTTCTTCTTGACCCCTTCAGTCATTCACTTGCATGCTTCACCCACCGGATGGTTCCCAGGTGCCTTCAGGTGAGAGAGATCATGGTTAGGATTGTGGAAGATGTAAGCCGAATTGGATGGGGCATCACATATCAATTGAAACAAATGCCTCTTCTGGTAAGAGAATCCTTTCTGCAATGATACGATTAGTTAAGCCAGACTCCAACTTTTTAATAATATTTAAATTTTTTGCATTACAGAACATATACATGCTCACAAAATAAAATTAGAAAATACATAAAAATAAAAAAAATAAAATAAAATAATGCCTGTGTTGTCATATTTCAAAAGAGACCATGTTTTGTTATATCTATCTGCAGGATTTTTGTCTTTATCTAGATTTTTTTTGTTGTTATTGTTACAAACTTATTACATACACAATTTTCATTCTATTGTTTTTATTTAATTTGCAGGTAGTATTCTGTCATATCGTGTACTTCTTACTAAAATAGTCTATAGGTTGCATAATATTCCACTGGGAGCTATACCATAAATTACCTACATTTTTCTTGTGCCATGTAATTTGTAAATTTGTAAATCATGCATTTTACTAAATGCAGACACTACGTTAGCTCTTTTCAAAGAACCTGTGTCCCTACCTTTCATGAAGGGCTATTTCCTTTAGAGCCATCAGCCTTTGCCATGGAGAAGGACGATTTGTTTATTTAATTCACAACAAAGCTGGCCATTTTAATTCAATACAATTTATTCCTTCCATGATTCCCAACATCAATTAGAACCTCTCTTATTTGAGAAAAATATTAAAATTGCTACCACTGCTACTAATAATTAGCCATTATTATTGGAATGCTTACGATGTGATATGCATAATCTCATAAAATCATCACGGATTCTTATAAAGTAGGTACTCATTACTATTACAATTCAGAGTATCGGGCTCTGTTTTATCTACACAACTGACTATAAACTTGGGGATTGCAGGTACTGAATCCAGTTTAACTCTGTTAGTCCTATAACTCCTAGGATAGAAATGAGCACGTAGTGGGACATGTTAAATGACTGTCAAAACATAAATGAAGTAACCATGGTAAAAGAAGGAACTAAAAGAAGCAAGCTATGCTACCTGATCTCATGTAAGTCACTTAACTACGTTAAGACTCAGTTACGTCTCATAAAATAGGATTTCAAGAGGTAGATGTTGGATGAGATGGTTTTTCAGGGAATAAATGTTTATTACCTTGTGCTATCTTTATTTAAGAATTAACCACAATTTCCTTAGATAGCCTCTAGCCTAGGTACTAGGTTTTCTGACACCAAAATCAAGCCTTTTGTGAGAATTCAAATTTTTCATGGTGAAATGCTAACTTTGATGTCCCAAGATTAAACAGGAAGAAAGGTAGCTGGAGAATGTCGGAGAAGATGAGTACACCCCACTTCCTGGTCCACTCTCCATTTAAGATTATTGATTCAAAGAAGCCTCCTGGACTAGCCCACATCCCCACCAACCATCCATTAGACGGCCCTGGCATATATCCTCATCGTGCCTTATCCTTCATAACGCGATATGCCTCGGCTTACATTCCCAGTTAAACTCTAACCTTTTGGGAGGTGTGGATTGTGCTCACTCTGCATTCATAGTGTGTAGCATTCAAGTACGTGGGTGGAAGGAAGGGCAAGTGAAAAAGAAGAGCTCCTAGACATGATCGAGGGAAAAAAAAATCTGTTAATAATGAGAGAAAAAGGCAAGTGCCAGAAAGAAAGAAAAATGTCAGCGGAGGCCAAAGAGAAGAGAGGGCACTCCCTCCCTGTACTCGAATATTTTCGTAGACCTCAGAATGAGAGATTATGAACTTAGAGATTATGATGGGCCTGGGACATTGAATAAACGCAATCACGTGCGATTCTTTCGCAGATCTCATGGATGATCTACCTGTTCCTGTCACACTGCCTCGTGCTGGAGGTTGGAGATAACTCAGTGTATTCAGTCTATCTAGATTCTTTGAATCGTGATGCGATCATCCAGGATCTGTCTTTACGCTGTCTGAAATTTGGTTTTCATATTTTTATGTCTTCAATCGAATCTTCCAGTTTAAACAGTGATGTAGGATGAAACAGGACAGATGAGCCCCTTCTTCAGTTAATATCATTCTTTTAATTAGTATCCTTTGGGTACAGAAATCAATCAGCCCAAAGTCTATCTATTTTCATTTGTAGAGTTTACAACTACAGTGATAAAAAAATATTCTAAAATATAACAAAGAAGAAAAGATATAAAATATGTTGCCTACCAAAAAATAAGATTTAAATGGCTTCACTGTTTGATGATTGCAAATAGACTCTAGAAGATAGTGAAATAATGTTTTCCAAAGATTTTTGGGGGAAATAATTTTGTGCCTGGAATTTCACACTTGGCCAAGTTATCAATCAAGTGTGAAAATAAAATAAAATGTCTTGGTTTCTTTTTATTCTTGTTTTTACTTTATTTTATTTTATTTTTTTTTTTACTTTTACTCAAAATTTTACCTCCCGAATCCTCCATCCGAGAAAGTTTCTTGAAGATGACTCGAGCTAAATGAGTAGAGTGTACAAAAGAGGAGAAAAGAAGGGTTCAATCCCAGGGTCCATTAAAAGAAAAGAAAAACTAGGATGAGAGCTTTCTGTACCGCATCTGGAGAAGCACGCGAAGGACTTGGAGGGACTCAAGAACGATGTATTTAAGATGTTCTATGATAACAGAAGCGTGATTTATTGGATTATAAGGTCAACAGAAGAGAAAACACGGAAGGGATGAGTGAGGAAGTGGCAGAGCGGAAGGCCAGGTGTCCCACCTGGACAAGGTCAGAGTTATGGCGTAACTGATGGAAAAGAGGAAGGGGACAGGGGAGACGCGGTGGGCAGGAAACACTCTCCTGATATGGCCCAATGTACGGAAGAAGAAATAGGGGATTGGTATGTAATCGACATCACACAGGTAACCAATAGATGAGCTAAAATAGTAAAACTAAAATTAGTAATACAATTAACTGAATTAATGAAAAGTTTGGTATAAAGTAATGTGAATGAAACTGTATTATCATAGTAGGAAATCGGTAAAAAATGTCTGATGTTAGAAAAATAAGAAATAAGAGTATAAAATCAGATGATTTCAAGGACTTATTAAAAGAAAAAAGTAAAAGTGATTTTCTTGAGGGAGTAGGCTGAAAGTGTGGATGGGGCCTAGGATTCTTGCTTTTTATCATAAATTGTTGTATTCTTTGACTTTTTAAGCTGGTGTAAAGAATAATTTGATTTAACACATTTTAAGGGGAAAAACTATTATAAGTATCTGAGCTTATGAGAGAACTGCCTATGCAGCTTCCTTGTTTTTTTGTTTTTTGTTTTTTTTACACTGATCCATTTTATTTTCATTAGGATTATCTGTGATTAACTAGTCCAATTTCTTTTTTTTTTTTTTAAACCACGCTGCCCCCTCACTCCCTTCTGCTTAAGGGCTGAGAATGGAATTATAGACCTCATTTTCCAGAATTGTTCAAAATGGTTGAATTAAGGATGCAGAAAAAGTCTCATCTTCATCCCCAGAAGCGTCCCTCATCGCTACACATCACATCCTTTCTTCTTTCACTAAAAGCCAGCAACCCAGGCACCATCTGTCACTAACTTGCTTTTTTCGAGTTACTCTGGGTTTCATAAGGCTTATCCAGTGCATGTCTAACAACCACAATAGTTATAATACTAAATAATTGCTCACTTTTATTGAGTGACTCTATCGGCCAGGCGTTGTTCTAAGGAGTTTCAAACACCGTATCATATCAGCCTATGATGGTGATAACCGTCCAGGGGGAGCAGCGGGCATGGTGAATACAGACCCCGGGACCCACTGCCTGGATGCTGATGCAGGCTCCATCACAGACTGGCTGTATCTGTAGACAACTTACTTTTAACCTTTCTGTGACTCAGCTTCCTTCCCTATACGATGTGAATAATAACAGTACTTTCCTCCTCGAGTTTTGGTGAGGATTCAGTGAGTCAAGACTTGTGTGCACTTAGAACAGCAGCTGCCGTCTACTAGGCAATGAAACATAATGGTAGTATTATCCCGATTTTATAAATAAGAACTGAGTCACACGGAGAGTAAATGGTGAAGCTGAGCGTTCAGCCTGGAGGTCTGACTCATTCTTAATCTTTCTGCCACCGAGCACCAATTTGGCGGGGGAGGTAAAGATTCCATCTGATGCTTGCTTTATTCACCTACTTAGGGAGAAGACGCAGGCTTTGAAATGAGATAAACTTCAGCTCGGCACCCAGCTGTAGCCCCTTCCTGTTGCTCTGTGGTGTTGGTCAAGTTTTTAACTTCTCTTATTCTGTTTCTTCATTAGTGTAGGTATAAAAACCTCCTTTGCTGGGTGGTTGAGAGGATTCATTCAGTTAATGTGTGGAAAATCACTCAAAATCTCATTAACAGGCAGCCATCAAGGAAGACCTCTCTCAGCTTCCTTTCTCCGTAAGCCAGGCTCATGTCTGCCTTCCAGAACCTTGTACGATGAAGTGAGGTATAAGATCGGCAAACATTCAGATCAAACTTTCCTTGCTATTTCTTAAGCACTTACTACGCCCCCAGCATTGAGTTCGGCAATATCCCATATATCGTATCATGTAAATTACCATGGTCACCATTTCCTCTTCACAAGTGAAGACTTGTGAAACTTAAATAAGGAAAGTTCTAGAATGTGACTCAAAGTCCTCTAAATAGTAAAGATGTTTAGAAGCGGCTACCAGTTGCTGTTCAATTGTCAGAGAGGCATTCCCTTAGTCCCTCACCAGGGCATGGCCAGATCACCCAGTGGGAAGGTGAGCTCACACATCAAGAGAGAACCCTGTGGTCTCAGCTTTTACCAATAATATCCACCAATTCCTTGGGCTGGAAATAGTCGATTTAGAGTTTTGCTATTGAAAAGCCTGCCCAGCCGGATGGCAATGAGTCTTCCTGAGGGGCAGAGAGGATGTTTACTTGCTGGATGTTTGCAGATGTGTTGAGGACAAGCTGGCCAGGAGGTGACAGATCCCAGCCCTCTTTCTCTGGTGCTCTTCCTGTGGGACATTCTGCCTGTCCTCAGAGCCTGTTTTTGGAACCCTAACAACACCTCCCATGGAGGCTGGTGGGAGTCCAGGCTGGGACACACATGTCCCCAGTGTGTGTCACAGCCTCTGATGGGAAGTGATGAAAAGGATGATTACCCTTATGTAAAGGGTTTCTGGTCAGAAGCAGCTTTGAGAATCTAATTATTTTTCAGGAGGGAAAAATGATTATGTTGATTTTGCCTCAAAGCTCCAAACTTTGTGGCAAATTATTAACAAGAAGCTGGTCCCATGTCGCTGGCAGGCCTCCCCCATCAAGCGGCTGAAGGGGAGATGAGGAAGAGGATCTGGGCGTCCCTAAAGAGTCACAGGTCGGTCCCTGTTTATACATGTGTCAGCAGAGAGGAAAGAAAAGCCACCGAATGTGCCTCTCATGGGCGGAAGGCAGCTCTAATGTTCCAGCATCTGCAGTTTCAATACTGATAGCGCCTCCTGCTTCTGCAGGACTCAGAGTTACCGAAAGCATGTAATCTTCTCTGGCCCTTGTTTGTATGGGGCAGGGCTAAATTAGAAAGTTCCTTTTTTCCTCCTTACACCAACTTATTTCTGCAATCAGCGTTAGTACGCTTCACCTTTTGGGAAATAAGAATTTTCTCTTCAGCCACAAATCCACATTAAATAAACATCACAGACCACCCACACGTAGACAAGCTTTGTGGAGAAAATTACTTTCTCTTCACTCCCCCCCCACCCCCTTTTTGTGATTTGGTAGCAAAGTATTGGGGGCGTTTCACTAAGAAAGTCTATTGTCCACTAGAGTTATGAACAATTCAGTCAAGGTTTGTTTGGCTGAAGATACATTACAATTTCCATAAATACAATTACATTCTAGTGGAAAATATTCTGCAATCACAGTTTGATCATATGCAGAAGTTGAGCGTAAAAAAGGTCTCACAGAGTTTCCTTAGAAGACTAACCAATCACTAAAATTTTCTGTTTTCTTATTAAAAGATATTCATTTATTTGTTCATTAACTATTTACCAAGTGCTCACCATGTAACAGTCATCGTGCTGGACGCTAAAGGTATTATGAAAGGGGGCCTCGTTCCTACCTGCATAAAGTTTTGAGATTTGGACCAATAAACATCACACATGTGGGATATGTGTATCATGGATGTAGGATTTGGGACACAGGTAACAGATGCATGTTATTTAATCTTTCCAAGCACCTCATGAGGATGTCACCCTGCCCACATCTTATAGGTGAGACCGTCAATGCTCAGAGAGGCCCAGTAGCTGCCCAAGGCCACCAGGTAGAAAGTGGTGAGTTCTGATCCTCCATGTGTCTGGCTATAGAGCCTCAGTTCCTTCTTCTTTCAGAAAAACAAGAATGAGGATTGTTGTGATGTTTGTACTTGTCTCTAAGTTGCCATCGGATAATACAAGTTTTCAGATTATGATACCAGGGCTGGGATTATTATTTGTGTGTTTGTTGATTTAATGGGGGCAGCTTCACAAAATCTTTTTTTTTTTTATTCTTAATGACATTAGCACATGTCTATTTAAATTTATTACTGTTTGGAAGCAACAGAATTACCCAATTCAGGGAAATATTTAAGTAAATTGTCATCCATTTTAAGGAATAAGCACATATGTAAAATATTGTTTACAAAAAGTCAAGTAAACTTTCAAAACAGTTATGAAATAATGAAGTAGAACCAAAAGGTGCAAAATTGTGTGTATATGTGTGTTGTTGTTTATAATACTTTATAAAATGATTTTATGAAAGAAATGAGGAAAAATAGCTAAATTATTAATGTGAATGGTAGGCTTTTAAAATTCATTTTATTTTTCCAAATGTTCTACAATATGTCTTTTACTGAATAATAAATTAAAATATAAATGATGTTATCAAAGCTATGTGTATCCACTAAGTACAGTCAATAAATCATAGTATTTTCTGACTTAAAATCCATCAGGAAGAATCATTGTCAACTTTCCCTGTAACTTCGAGTGGTCTACGACTAATATTTTATGTCATACAAATATACTGGATTTTGCAGTGAAAGAAATGTATAGAATTTGAGTTGCACTGGAATATGGGTGAGAGACATATTTTTAAAAATATTAACATTATTTATCTATCTATCGTCTATCTATCATTTGTCTGTCTATCTATCTATCTATCTATCTATCTATCTATCTATCTATCTATCTACCTATCTATATCTGTCTATCCATCATCTCTCTCCATTTTTCTTAATTTTGAAAAACAAAAAATCTTACCATTCTCTAGCACTTACAGAGCTCCCATAGTGAGCTTGAATTATTGCTTTGAACCCTCATGACAGCCCTACAAGAGAATTATTACAGCTCCCAGGCTGTCCCCAACCACCTTCTCCTCGCGGCCACCCTCAGCCAGTTCTGACAGTGTGTCCGTCCCTCTCTGATGGCACTTGGCATGGACCTGGGCCCACAGACAGCACACGACACTGTCAGCCAAGGTTGTTGCCACTATTTTTTTATTATTCATTACTTGTTTATTGTAATTAGTCTTGTAACCAGTTACTTTTTCCCCGTTTATATCTATCTGAAAAACATAAGGAATCGTTCAAGTTGAAGATCTGGGGTTCATCGAAATGTGTTCAAACACAGGAAATAGAAGAACATATGCGTATTGGGTATTTCAGGGAGAATCTTCTAGAAAAATCTACAAATCATAAAACGATCGCAGACTGAGGAACTGGGAAGTAGTATATGCCCTCTTCTGTGTGTAGGCTGGCCTTCTCTGGGGGTGTCTGCCCTGGGATTTCGTGGGGACACCACAGTCCACTTCTACGATAAGACTCGCTCAGTGCCCTTCACCATGGTAAAGCCCAGCGTTTTCGAGCTGGACTAGAGGCGTCTCTTGCTCTATCCTCACCTTCTCTTCCAGTCTCTCCTCCTGTCCACGCCCGTAATCCATTCGGAACCCATCATCCCTCCCATGGAGCTATCGACATGTGCCTCGATCTTTCACACCTCTGCGTCTGCACAGATTCTTCTGACTGGCGACGATACGCATCCTACAAGGCACCGTGGGAGCGTGACCTTCTCTGGGAAGAGCCCCCTCACCCTCACCCCTCTAAAGAGTTCATTCCCCACTTCTTAAAGGCTGTTCCTCAGAATTTTCTCTCCCCAAACACTGAACCAGTCAGTCCCCCAAACAGAGTGTCACCTGAGAAGCTTTGGGAGCAAGGCCTGAGTCCAGCGCCCAGCACGGAATATGGCACACAGATGATGTTCTGTCAGGGTTTGTTGGATTCCTATTTCGGGGGTTCGGATCAGTGAAGCAACGTTTACAGTCCAACTCAGTTAAATAAAGCAAAATGGGATAAAGCAAAATGGTCATAAAGATAGCAGGAAATCTCATGGAGCTAAAGGAAGGAAGACTAGGAAGTACTTGCAGATTCTGGGATGGCTGGAGAGAAGGACTCTCCTGTCCAAAGTTAGCATCCTCTGTCTTCTCAGCTCTCGCCCATGTTTGTTTTCTATTCCTTTCTCCTACTCCTTCCTTCCTTCCTTCCTTCCTTCCTCCCTCCCTCCCTCCTCCCTCCTCCCTTCCTTCCTTCCTTCCTTCCTTCCCTTAATGCAACTTCTTCCTTCCTTCCTTCCTTCCTTCCTTCCTTCCTCTCCTCCTTCCTTCCTTCTTCCTTCTCTCCTCTCCTTCTTCCTTCCTTCCTTCCAACTTCCTTCTTCCTTCCTTCCTTCCTTCCTTCCTTCCTTCTTTCCTTCCTTCCTTCCCTTCCTTCCTTCCTTCCTTCCTTTCACTCTCTCCTCTTCGCTTAGTTTTCCCTACCCACTGAATAAGAATATATGGCAGCCACCACTTCAGCCAAAATCTTCACATACCCAGACAGACTCTGTTCCAGGCTTCCTCAGGACTGTACCCTATTTCTCAGTTCCTATCCCAAAATTCTCTGGATAGGACTTTGATCGGCTTATTTGGGGTCAGGTGACCAATGCTAAACCAATAAAATAGCCAGAAGACAGAGTAACTTTGTACCACTAAGGTGAGGCTTGTAGTAAATAAAGATTCAGGGACCCAAAGTGGGTGGTTAGTAGAAAGATGTGATGAGGAGTGAGTCACAGAGATGCCCCGTGCGCACACATGTGCAGACACACACACTGCCAAAAACACAGTAGGTGTGCCAAAATGTTTAATTAATTAAGAAATGCATATTCATAGTAGTGACTTTTGTTTGGGAAAAAAAAAAAATCTTCAGCTTCCTCTGCCCTCAGGGAAAGAAAATGAATTTTCATTATGGTCCAAATGCTCGCTGGGGTCAAAACACTCTGTTTTCTCCAACATACGTTTAATGGTATTTGCTTTAATGAAGAGCGCGGCTTACTGCTTTCTCCACAGCACTTGACCTTGCATTTGGGACGTGGGAAGTCACGCAGCACGTCCTTGCCCTTGGCTTCAGGTCAGCCTCATGATGGCGGGACCAGGGAAGGAGGATAAAGGATGGGACCCGGCCTTCCATTAATAGTTTGGCTGAGTTTCCGTGGCTCCCCCCTCTCAGCTTGCGGTCCTGCGCTGTGCATCGATCAAGAGCAAAAAGGAAGCAGTTAGTTTTAAAAGGAGCGTCTGTGTTTTAACAGCCAGTGCGATTTGTAACTTTCCCACGGGGTTGCAGTGGGGAGTAACAGAGCACGTGGCCCGCTGCGTGGCAGGCGTGACTGCAAGCTCCTAAGCCAGGCTGGCTGGGTTCGTCTCCACCTCTTCCCACTCACTAACTTAAATGGGTTACTTTGCTTCTCTGCGCCTTCGTTTACCATCATACGAGCATCAGAACAGTCCCAGTACACAGGCTTATCCAGGGGCTTAAAGGAATAACTATAAGAAGGTTAGTATTGTGCGTGGAATGCAAACACGCTCAAGTCTCAGCTCCATGGGGCCATCAACTCAACTCCCCTGCTGTCGCTGGACAATTTTTCTTTAATATCCCAATGTTAGAATCTAAACCCTATTATGACATATATATATCTATAGCTATCGATCGATCGATCGATAGCTATAGATATATATATATAACAGAATATTGCTCAACCATGTAAAAGAATAAAATCTTGCCATTTGCAACAACATGGATGGACCAGGAGGGTATTACACTAAGTAAGTCAAAGAAAAACAAATACTGTGTGATTTCACTTACATGTGTAATCTAAAAAACAAAATAAATTAACAAATAAATAAATAAATTGCTTAAAAGGACAGCCAGCCAGCGAGACAATGGCCTGAGATTTAGACCTGGGCTGTCTAGTTTTTCCCTCCAAACTCTGATGCTTTCTGGCTGTCCCCTCATGCACACACCTAATTACTCCAGCTGCCTACCCTGCACCCTGCCTTCCCCCTTCCACCCAACATCTGGGTCTCTGAGCTCTGCAGCCCTAGCAGGCCTGGAGGGGAGGGGCCTCTCTCACCATGGAAGACAGTGCATGGTTGGCCATGAATATGCCAGTCCCTAAGCTTTGGCAGGAACCCAACATGGGCAACTTCAGAAAAATCAAGCATACACGGACAGAGTTAGTGAACTATGCAGGGAAATTTCATAGTGTTAGCTCTCATATCCAGATTTCTTGTTCTTATTTCAAGTTCATTTTCGTGTGTGACCCGAGGTAGGTGTCCGTTTATTTCTCCAGCGTGTGGAGATCCACTTGCTGGATATGTGGTTATCTAACACCATCTGGTTTCAGACGCCGGAAATGGGCTGAGATGAAGCTCGACCAAAAGAGGTCACCCCAACGACCCGATCAAGCTCGGAAACCAAGGCTGAGCTCAGCTGCTTTTCTTTTTATCCTGGGTAAAGTTTTAGAGAGATCACTTCTTCTGAGATGGAAACCAGACTCATTTCTGCAAATGCCTGTAACCCTATCTCTGCAACATTATAAACTAATGCCTGAACTGTAAATGCCACACATGCAGTCCTTTTAGATTTTTTTTAAGTCAATACGTGCTTTCCTGAAAGTTATTTCTCCGAACCTCAGTTTTTTTCATCTGTTAAATGAGAATGCGGATGTGGAGTTCAGAAGGCCATTTGGAGGATCACAGTAAAGAAAATAATGCATAGAAAGCACTTTGAACACTGTAATGTGTCATGAAAATTTTAGTTACTAATTGATGAATTGACGAATGTGTATCCTCCTTTATTAAAAAATAAGTTGACTTCAAGTGAAAATAAGAAATTATAAGTAAGTATACACATGCGCACAGATACACACCTATCTGAGACGATAGACTGACCAAAGGTAAGATGAAACTTAATATAATAAAATATAAAAGGGCATGCCACAAGGAGATGTCTTGAGAATGTTGTCTCTTTACCACCTGTGTTGTGTCACCCACTATCCGACTAAAATGCAGGTCCTTTGTCCCTCCCTAGACCTACTAACTGGCTATATTCAAAGGAAGATACACAAACAGCATATTTACCTGTTTCGGTCCCCAGGTAATTAATTCACACTAAGTTTTGCAGAACCAATGTCACAACGTTTGGGAAAATTACCCCAAAGAAAATTGCAAAAGTCATCCCAGGTTTTCTCAGGAGTCAAAGAAAACATGATCAATTAAATATGCAAAGAGTTCACCAGCTGAAAACAGACCAATTCTTAGCAAAATACTTTTTTTTTTCCTACTTTGAAGCCTGAAAGAATGCCCTACATCATGGGCAACCTCAGAAAAATCAAGCATACACCAACAGAATTAGTGAACGATGGAGGAAAATGTCATAGTTTTAGCTCTCATATCCAGATTTCTGGTTCATTTCGAGTTCATTTTTGTGTGTGACCTGAGGTAGGTGTCCATTTATTTCTCCTGCGTGTGGAGATCCACTTGCTGGATATGGGATCATCTAACACCATCTGTTGAAAAGACTGGATGGTCTTGGTGCCTTTGTCAAAAATCAAGAGACCATAGGCATAAGGGTTTAGTTTTGGGCTCACAACTCTATTCTGTGGGTCTCTATACTTATTCACTCTTTTCAACCAAAGCAAACTATAGCTCTGGGAGACTGGAAGCAGGTGAGTCCTATGGATTCTGTTTAGGCAAGTTGGGGTCTCTCCCATACCTACAAAAGTTCCCAGGAGACAATGTCTAAATTGTCTGGTGTCGCTCACTCCTCTTTTAAAATATTTAATATCTTTCTCTTTGCCCTTCAAGAAAATTCATACATTAATCTACTTCATAAATCCTTCTATGATATGACCCTGGGTCACCCCAGGCTTAAACCCCAAGGAAGATGGCAAAAATGCTTATAGTCTCTGCAGCTCTCCTCATCCAGACACAGTGTCTACACCCCAACCGGAAGTCTGGGCTACTTGCCTTAGTCGATGAAAATGTGACAGAACTTACAAGCCTCAAGAAGTTTTATGTGCTTCGCATCTTTCTTTTGCGTCCCTGGACACCTAGGGGAAAACATCCTGAGAGAATCTGCCGGGTGATCAGATACCATGGGAAGGGGATAAGAGGCACGCGTAGTGACAGTAGCCAGCCTCCAAATGACCCAGCAGCTGCCTTCAGACTCAGAAGGGCGGTTCCCCAAGTCTCACTCAAATCAGCAGAACCGCCCGTTGTAGTCCGCCCCGAATTGCTGACCCACCACACTATGCACCGAATAAATGGCTTTTGTTTTAAGCCACCAAGTGTTTGGGTGGGTAGTTACTGAGCAAAAGGAAGCTGCTCATCTGGTCTCCCTCCTCTCAACCCCACACTACGCTTTTTCTCAGTGCGAAGCCTTTGCATGTGCCAGTCTCTTTTCTTAGAATACTTCTTCCAGCGCCTCTCTCTTTCTATTCATCTTTCAGAGCTTTCTCTGGGGAGACTTTCCCTTCATCCTATGCCTGGGTGAGGCACCCTTGCCCTGAGTGTCCATAGCTTCCTGGGTCTCCTCTAGAACGGCACTCATTACCCTGTACTTTACCTGTCTGTCTACTTGCCATCCCTTCCCTTGTGCACAGACTGTAGGATTTACCGAGAAGGTAAGGGATGCATAGCTGATTTTCAGAGCCGCAGACCCAGCATCTAGCATGGCTATAAAATGTAGTAGGGATGCAGAGCTGGACACCTCTGAAGATAGCTTGGAATTGGTACCTCTGAAGATAACTTGGAAATGGGAGACCAAGTGCTTTCCAGGTAAAGAGGGTGTGTATGAAGATCCTCGAGAGAAAGACAGAGAGACGCCACCATGTTTGAAGACAAGGAGGCATCCAGATTCTTATCTGATGGAGTAGGGAACATGGGAAGGCCAGGAGTCCTCAGGCGGGTATCAGCAAGCTGTGATCAGCCACCTGGACTAGGTCAGCCACTCATCATTTGCCTTTCCATCATGTGCTTGTTCTTGGGACAGACTATAGTCATTCTGGAAACCCTGACCTGGTTCCAATGGGCGAGGGAAACCCCAGAAGCTGGATCCAGTTTTCAAGTGGTCTCAGCAGCCATTCTCTTCCCTCACACCCAGGCCAGTGGTAGACGTGCCCTTCCCAGATGAAAAGGGGGCAGGGTAAGGGCTCGGTCCAGGAGTGTGTAAACAGAGTGAAGGCTAACCCAAAGTGGAGAGCTGACTTTCTGCGTTTCTTCCAGCGTCTAGTGGGAAGCGGGCTCCTGTCCAGGTGGTACTAATAAAGGCAGGCTGGGATAATGGGATAAAAGCCCCAAAACATAAGAGCTGCCTGGAGGCGAAAGAGAAGAAGGGGACGGGGTACGCCTTCATCCCCATGCTAACTGTTCCCGCATTAATCAGACTCGAGTACCTCACATTGGACTTGTCTCCTCTTCCAGCAGTACTAAGTGAGCTGCAATCCCCAGGCCACAGATCTTGAATAGCTCCCTTAGTCATCTGGTCCAGCCTCTCATGGGAGAGGTAGAAAATGCGAGGCTCAGAAAGGGGTTGCGCCTTGGGGCACGTTACACAGTGAGCAGACATGAACGCGTCGCCCTTGACTTTCACTTTCGTCAATTAGATGATAAGATAACTGAGGATAGGGACCTGTTTTTCTGGACTAGCTTTGTAGCAGCATACCGCACACACGGTGTCCTAGATGGGAAAAAAAGCGACACGCGAAGAGGCAAATGACAAGATGATCTGTGGAGAGGCAAGAGTTATAAATCAAATGAGATAGTGCAATGTGATAGTGACTGGGTGAGGAAACATCTTCGGAGGGGGGTCAGTGTAGTCCAAAGCTGGGGACGGTCAAAGGGCCCCAGGGAATTCCCAGGTCTCACCACCAGACAAGAGATGAGCCCAGTGCCGCGTCAGAGGTGCCAACGAGGAGGTGTGGTTGGAGCCAAAACAAGGAGAGAAACCAGGAGGGAATGGCAGCTCAGAGACGGGATGAGCTGGTAGACCAGACGGATGAGACCACTCAGCTGAGAAAGCCCAGAGGATCGGTTCAGCATCACTTCCGGGATGCTGTGAGTTCACGAGTAGGAGCAGTTTGAAGTCGATTTGGGGAACTCGGATACTTTAATATGAATGCAGGTCTGAGTCCAGAAAAACAGTAAGAGTCTGCAGCATCCTTTGTGCTTATCATCTGGTACTCGATCCTGTATAATAAATTCTTTCCTGACATCCTAGTATGGGTCATTGCCAAACGGCTACAACATATTCCTATCTAATCTTTATCACAGTCAATAGACTATGGGGCATGTCCTGTTGTCTGTTTTTCAGTTGAGCTCTAAGGCCAAATAAAGCAGTGGCACGTGCCTTCACACTCTCAAGTATCCACAGCATGGTTCTGCCATTATCGGCCCATCGGCTTCTTCTGGCAGGCTAAGAATGCGTTGGGAAGGAGATTGGAGAGCGAAAGCTTCTTGACAAAGAGTCAGCCATGTTGCTTCCCTATCATCTCTAGCAACTGAAGAAAGCATCGAGGGAAGAGTTGGGGGATTTGATACGTGTTCCCCGGATTGGGGGGCCATGGGGACCATTATCACTTACCTATAAGAGTCTAAAGGCAGAACTCGACTAGCTTAGGGCAGCAGAGCAGAGCTGGGCAGCAGCCATGGGAGGGAGCTTTTCCTCCAGCAGCCAGAGCAGTCGATAGAAAGATTCCGCTTCGGGCACCCCAAGTAGATGTCTCTGAACGATGAGAGAATCTCAGGCTTAAGGGGCTAGAGAGACCCCTCATGTGCCAATGGCTGAGGGGACTCATAGATGACCCACTAGAGGGGGCATTACTGACACCAGGGAATTGCCAAAGGAAGTCCCCAGTTGCCAAGGAACCCACAAAAGTGTATCGGAAGAAAGAATCACTTTTGGACACAAGTGCTGTCTGACTGCAACTGTATCAGGCACAGAAAATATCATCGGTACTACTGTCCCCTCTGAGCCCACTCTCTAATGTGGCTCCACTCCCGGAAGAGACAAACATCCCAGCGAGAGGGAGGACGAGGAGCAGAGGAAGGTGTTAGAAAAAAAATCATCATGCTTCCTCTCCACTTCCGGCGTTCGTGCCCATTGGATCCAAGCTAGGGATGAGATAAAGCTTCAAATGGGGCGAGAAATGGCAGTCGACTGGACTAGCCACTTTAACAGTTCAAGACAGGGATGAAATACGAAGGCGAGGGAGCAATGGGAAAGAGAAGGCTTTGTGCTGCGTGCATCCAACCTAACCCCACTCATTCACAGATCGTGGTGAGCAAATGCAGTAGAATCTGCTATCTCCATCCATGGTCAAGGCTCGGACAGGCCAGGTGACTTCCCCAGGGTCTCACGGATGCCGAGAATCTGCGCCCAGCTCTGTCTGCCTCCAGAGACCACGCTTGTAGCCACGTGCCGCACACCTGCAGCGGTCGGCGTGGAGCAGGTGCAAACGGGATGATTTACATGGGGAAAGGCGGTGTGAATGTCCACTGGAGAGGCTTATTGATGAGCCTCTTCTTAAGTACCTCCCTCATGTTTATGAAGTGACGTGTGGGTTCTGCCCCGTTTTTAATGACTCCTTATTTACATGGAGCGCATTATTTATGGAAGCAGAGATAGCGCCATTGCCAACCCATTAGAAGGCAGAGATAGCAGGAAGCCATTGTTTGCTGCCCAGCGAGGACAGGATTCTAATTACTCAAGAGCTCACGTCTTCCTCGCCACGGTACGAGCTCAATAAATAACACCTCGTGTGCAAACGGTGCTCGATGTGAATCGTGACTTAACACCACACAAATTGATGGCTGCCCGATCGAGAGCTTCCAGCATTAAGCAACAAAGTTAGCCGCAGCCTGGGAATACAGAGACCTGGCTCCTCAGAGACGGCAGCCCCCATTCCTCATCGTGCACTTCTCAGAAACAATTAGCATTTTTTACTTAAGTAATAAGCTCCAAAGAAGAGATGCAGTGGGGAGATAATGGCGCTTGCGAAATCACGAGACCCTTGGAGGTGAATCTATGGGCACTTCGCATAATGAGACGGCCATCCTTGGATGCCAATTTTCGTGGAGTGTCTCAGCACTAATCACTTTTCCAAGAAATAATTCTGAGAGTCTAAGGTGGGAGCCGAGCTTCAAAGGCTAAAATTGCTCAAATCACTTTGGAATTCACGAACTCTCAGGAAATGCTAGTTGTGGGAGCAAAGAGGCAGTCATTTTGGTTTGTTAAGAAAACACGATTTGATTTTTTGAAGGAGAGATGGGTGGTCTTCCCGGTGTGGGGCTCAGAGCTCCGAGACCATTCCGCGATTCTGGGAAAAGCAACAGAAAAGGTGATGAGTCGACACCCGTTTTTCCTGCTCAAAAGGCATCACGTGAGCCGGTCCCCACCAGGAGCAGGATAATTCCAGGAAAGCTCTGAAGCTCGGGGTTGCGAGGAATAGAGAGTCCTCGCGGGTGTCCTCCCAGCTGTTGGAGTTGTCAACCAGGACACAAAAAAACAAGGTGTGGTGAAAACCCAGACACGAGCCCCACGCAGCCCACCGACACCGGAACAGCCGTGAGGGTCCTCTAGACGTTGTCATCTGTGCAGAGCAGGCTGGTCGAATGGTAGAACAATCTCACATGTCGCAGTCAAAAAAAAAACAGCATTTGACTCTTATGTTGGCCACTCATGGGCTCCGTGACTTGGAGTATGTGATATAGTGTGTTCATTCATTCACTCATTCATTCATTCATTCATCGCATTCCTCGGGCCTTCGGCGAGCCATGTTCAATGCCAGCACTGTAGATGCAGACCCTCTGGGGCCGTGGAGCTCAACAGCTTGTGTCCCAAGGCCTCGCTCAGTCTCTGACCTTCCCATTGGATCATTGGCTCACAAGGCTTGAACTTTCTCTCTGGATGCCCAGTGCAACTCACAGATATCGTGCCTCTACAAGGCTCAGGGCCTTTGTGGGTGTGTTCTCACCTATGGTGACAAGGCTTCGAGGTAAATAGCATGATTCCCCTCTCACAGATGTGGAGCAGCTGGAACAAACCCTCGGTGCCAGTTACAGGGGAGTGGTCATATGACCCGTCCTCTGACGCCCTGGAAGTCTCAGGCACTCGTGCTGTGCCCAGGCCATAGGCCCCCATCCAACAAGGTGGCACACGGCGTCTGAGAGGCAAGGGTCATCATGCTTTCCTCCCTCTGCTACTCACTGGATGACTCATGTCAGCTCCCATCTGGGCCTCAGGTTCTCACTCTTTAAATTTCTTTGAGGGAGACTTGAGGCTGCTGGGTTCAGTTGTCCACAAGGGCTCCTGGCCAAGACGTGACTGGTGGGCAAAATCAAGGCCACTCTCTCTTGCAAAGCTGTGCGCCCCAGCCTGTGCTGGAGTCCCCCAGAGGACGGAGCAATCTTTTCCTGATTACCCCAAATCACTCTGTATGTGCTCCTGGGTGCCCTGGAGGGGTAAAAGAAACGCCACATCTTCTTCCAACTCCCTTCAAAATACCTAGTGTGCACAGTTCTGGCAGAGAGTGAGAAGGAGGCTCGGAGACAAGTAGCACGTTGTCCACGCGAAGGGCATTTGTGAATCAGCAGAGGCAAGGCTGCCTTGTGGGAAGAACGCGCCATGAGCACTGGCGTCGGCACAGCCCAGGCTTCATACCTGGCCACCACTTTCCAGCCGTGTGAATTCAGACGTCAGAATGACCACTGTCCTCTGTCACAGCTTATTGAGTTTTACCACAAGCCACGTCAGCAGGATACATTGTGCCTTTGGTGTCGCTCAAACCTTGCCAACATGCTTCTCTCCTAATTTTGCAGAGAGATGAAGGATTTTGACCACCATCGCAGAGTTGGAAAGGGGTCCCTCACACCCAGACTGGCATCCAGGTTTCTCCAACCGAAAAGCACTCGATCTTGGTGGCTTTGCCTGACCTTGTCTCTTGTCACTTTGTCAATCTGTGTTCTCGTTTCCTCTGCTCCAAAGTGAAAATAACACCACTGTTCCTCTGTGATTCCTGAGAAGGTCACTGTAGCATCTCAGGAGAGTCCCGTGTTCAAATCCTGACTTTTTCACTTTCTAACCATGTAACCTTGTGTCTTCAAAAAAAAAAAAAAGCCTTGATTTCCTCACCTTTAAAACGGAGTCTGTAATAGTGGTCTCTAACAGAAAAGCTTGTTGTATTAAATAGAAATTATATATACGTTCAAATACACAACAGTTGCTGGTCCAGCGCCTGGCACAGAGTTAAGTACTCAACAAACAGGAGCTGCTATTATTACTCAGTAGTGATTGAACCGATACAGGCGTTATGGGAACTTGCAGTCCAGCTCCCGGTATAACGTGGGTGCCCAACTTCTATCCATTAGGCTTCCTCCCTCATGGAAGACGAGGGGAGTTAGGAACATGCCGCAGCGGGAAGAGTGGCCTGCGAGGAAGAAGAAGGTATTTGGGAGCCAGCAGACAGTCTTCAGTGACAGACTGTTGACCCTGGCCGTCGCTTAGGCTTTATTTGTCTTCAAAGAACACCAGTGCCCAGACTGAAAGTGTTGACAAAGTATTTCAAAGCGTGTCTCCTCCGATTCCAGGAATTCTCCATTAAAGAACACTCTTAGTGCCAGCTCCTCATTCCCTTACTGAGGACCAGGGTCCAGGGGTGAACACAATCCAGCGGGCTGCCATACGCTGGGCTGGTCGCCGCTACCTGGGAACCTGCACAGGAGACACGTCCAGGTGCTTCTTTGTCCCTGGGGCTTCGGGCCTGCCTGCCTCTTTTCCACCTCCCCATCCACTTTCCTTTGACTCACTTCAGTTGCAGCCAAGAGGGCAAGTGTTGAGAGGTTGTTTAGAACACACAGCACACACACACATACACACACACACAGCAAACCCTATAATTAACCAAAGCAGTCATTTGATCTACGTGGGAACTTGTGCCCTCCCACTGGCTTCCAGGCACCAGGAAGTGACACCAGCAAGCGAGGAGGCCACACCACTAACGGAGTAACTGCCATCTGTCCTAGAATGCCTGCTGGGCACCAGGCATTTCACATGCACCTTGTCCATGGCAACCCCCTGGGGGGAGACCTCACAGGCTTTGTTTTATAGACGAGGGAAGGAGGGTCATCGAAGTTAAGGAACTAGCCCACAGCCTCCACAGCTAATAGGCGGTGGAGCGGGGATTCTTACCAGGTGTACCTGACGCGGATTCCTAGGTCCTGTCCCCTTAGCCATGCTGACAATCAATTTAATCTGGTCATGAGAAGCAGCAGAATTGGGTTTGCATCACAGGATTAAAGGGCCCCAGAGCCACAGGAAATTTTTCAGGGGCCTCAGAAACACTCTAGATGCTGCTTGATAGTTGATTACTATCTTTCTCTGGCAAAATTTAACAAGCGTTTGCTGAGGACCTGGCGTGTACCGAAAACTACGCTGAGTGCCTAACACACGAACAGTATTAAATATTCCTATTTATAACTCCAGGTAAGTAACATTTATAACATTGGTCGGGTGACCCAGGCAAGTCCCTTATCATCTCAGAACCTCTCTTCCCTATCTGCATTTCGGATATCATAAAGACATGAGATAAACGGCAAGCGTCCAGTAGAGGGGGTGGCCTGGAATAGGTGTGTGACCGCTGGCGTCAGCAGCAGTTGCTGTAGTTATCAGTATTGTTTTCCTTGCTTGGTCCCCAGTGCCCCTTCCCCATGTGACTTTTCCTTTGTCCTCACTTGCTTCTCTTCCCCCAACTAAGCTACTCAAGGTCTGTTGGGTTTCAATTACCCCCAGTGGTATCTGAAAAATAAGACTTAGAATCCCATTCTCGCTCTTTGCTTGGTCCACCCAGGGATAAACCCAAAGGCCCCCTTACTGTGAGGATTTTCCTAACCATGGATCCCAGGGTACAGGGAGTTTGAACAATGGTTCCAGGCAGAGGCACATCAGCCTTGAATCCTTCTCTCAGGGGGGCCCAGCATGTTCCCTTCCACTGTGGTTCAAACTGGCCAACTACTCTGTGGTTTGTCATCGAATTCATTAAAATTGTCATTCCTCTCTGATAGTTTTTAAATTTGAATTTCACTGACCGGAGGCACATAAACCTTTATAATGCCAGAATTTATGCAAATCGTTATGTAACCAAGACTAATTTATTAAATAAAGGCTTGGTGTTCTTTATTCTCAAACCTTTTATTAAGTCTTTTGATTCTACATGATTCTGGGGAAATTTATCGAAGTTTTCAAAATCAGTGATGTGTCTAGAATAGAATGGATAAGCATACAAGATATAAGGGAATTAGAAATTAACTCTCAAAGTATCTTTGAATCTGAAAAAGCAAAATTCTGTGATTGCTATTCAACTGATTGTGCTAGAATAATTGATTATCAATATGATAAAAGGTTAGATCCCCACCTCACACCATATACATAAAAACAAATTCTAGCAGATTAAAGACTTTTATATCAAAAAAAAAAAAACAAAATAAAACTTCAGACTGTTGGAAGAAAATTTTGGTGCTTGTCTCCATGACTTTAGAGAAGGATTTCATAAAGCAGATACAAACAGCACAGACCATTAGGAAAAAGATAAACTCTATTAAAACACCATGAAAGTGAAAAGAAGTAAGTTATAGATTGGGAGATTAGTATCCAACATTATATAGACCAAATCGTCTCTGGTGACTCAGAAGAAACCTTAGGATCGCATAATAATTGTGTGATAAGGGTCAGCAGAGATTTCTCACATAAACCCCTTAATTGACATTTAGGGAAACTGACCACTTCAGGAGTCAGACTGCTGTACTCATTCATGAGAGAAATATCTGTGAGACCGCCACAGGGGCTGGGTGTTCTATATAGACATTCTGGGACAGGGTTGTATCCGAGGCACAGATCCTGGTCTATGGGAGCTCACAGGCTATTGGGGCGGGGAGGGCATCGACAGACGAGGAGAGAATTACATTGAGAACCACAGAAAGGGAGGTAAAACTGAATGCAAGATGTGGAAGAATAGGGTCTAGCGGTTTCTGGGTGCCAGTGGCATGAACCCTTGTTCTTGAATGAACGGAGACTTTCCGGATAGGTAGGGTGGGGAGGGGCGTTCCAGATGGAGAGAGACGTGAGCAGGGCCAAGAGGCATGAGAGACTGCGAAGCTACAGTGTCTTCCTAACGGAACAGGGCCGCGCTAGATTCATGCTTGCAGGAGGAAGGCGGGTGGCAGGAAATGAAACCAGAAAATCATCTGGGGCCTATTGCAATGGTCTTTGTAAGCTTCCAACTTATTCGGTGTTACCATGGGTTGAATTGTGTCCTACTAAAAAGAAGTAAGTTAAAATCCGCCCCCCAAGACCCTTATTTAGAAATAGGGTTTTTACAGAGGCGATCAAGTTACAATGAGGTGATTAGGGTGGGCCCAAATCCAGTATGACTGTGGTCTTTATAAAAGAGAAATTTGGACACAAGCCAGACAGACAGGAAGAGAGTGGGAAGAGACGCAGGGAGCATGCCATGTGAAGGCGAAGGACCGCAGTGATGCATCCATACCCCAAAGAATGCCTGAGGCTCCCAGGAGCTAGGAGACAGCCATGGAAGGAGTACTTCCTCAGCATCTTCAAAGGGACCACAGCCTCGCCGACATCTTCGTTTCAGACTTCCGGCCTCCACAACTGCGTGACAATGCGTGTCTGTTTGTTTAAGCCGCCCAGGAGTGGCCTTTTCACACAGCAGCCTTAGACACTAACACAGCTGACAGTGGCCACCAATCCGACACTGGCAGGATGCATGGGTGTTCTCTCGAAGGACCAGGGAAGAGTGATGCTTAGCGGTTAAGAGCCAAGCTTCCGACATCAGACTGTGTCTGCTTCTGAATCCTGCTTTGCTTCTTTTTTTACTATTAGACCAGGACCTCAGTTTCTGGATCTTTTCATTGGGAAGATGCTAACATCCAAAGAATTACTGGAAAAAGTAAATCACGCACGCAAAGCACCTATCATAGTGCCTGGCACCAGAAAGCGGTCAGTAAATGCTGGTTCTCAGTTCTGAGCCATTTAGGTCTTTCTCAATTAAAACTGCTCTTTGCTTGATGTCATTTGCCTGCAGGCCCCATTGTGACAGGAGCTCTTATAAAAGTTGTTGTTTACACACATCCAATTACCAGCAGTTTCCAAGAAAAGTGTTCTCTTTCACTTTAGTATTTACTTATAAAACCTAGTCCTCGCCGGGGGTGAAAAATGATGCTTGTGGCTGGTGAGCTAGTCCTTGACCCGAAACCCCTCCCTCGTGGTTCTGATCAGCAGTTTCTAGAATATATCCCAAAGTAATCAAAAGCATAGGCAAGCATGTAAAGAGAGACGTGCGGTTTAGTAGGAAAAAAAATGAAAGAATTTAGTCTGGGACCTGGATGTGAATCCCTTCTCCACCACTGACCAACAGTATGAACTTTGATCTGCAACTCAAGTCTTTCAGCCTCCAGTTTTCTCACGTGCAAAACAGGGCTACCGCTTAGTTGGCAAAGATGCCTGAGGATTCAAGGAGGCAAAGGCTACCGTGAGCCTGGCACGTTGCTGGCAGTCCTCAGGCCCTCGGTCCCCAGCCATTCTCTGCGTCTCTTGCCCTCCTGGTGAGATCATGGCACCACGGGGAGCTGATGAAATGAAATAGTATCAGTTGTTCTGTGTGATTTGGAAGTAATCAAGTTGCCAGCTGTCAGCCTCCAAATATTTAGCAGCCGCAAGTCTTATTCGACATCCACAAATTAAAGAATGCTCTGCTCATGAATTTCCTTTTCGCAATTATTTTTGTTGAAATCGAATTTCAACCTTGGGCCATCAGGATCTTTCCCCATAATGCTGGAAATGACCGACCAGCCAGATGCTGCGTGTCGAGTGTCAGGCGATCTGACAACAGAGACTGGTCTCTGGAAGAATGAAGGGACAGTGACTCACACAGGCTGCCAGGACAGTGGGAGCTGGGGCAAGAGGGGGACATGGTGCCAGGTGTGTTCCACGGCAGTGGGTCCATCCGCGGCGAAGAGAAACACACCACCGAGCTTGTCGTGACTCTTGTCAGGAGACACGGCTCGAGCATTTTATACAACTCAAAACAATCCTTTGAGGTAAGAACACTTAACAAGAAATCTTCCTTCTGGACAAAATTTTACGTACACAATATCTATTAATTAGAGGCATTGTATACATGTAACTCTATACCATTTGAACAACTCTCCATGTCTTCTTCCTCCCGTCCCCTGAATAAACAAGAACAACAACAACAAAATCTAAAGGGACGTGAGGAAACTTTTGGAGACGATGGGTATGTTTATTACCTCGATTGCAGTCATGGTAACATGAGTGTATGCATGTGTCAGACTCACCAAACTGCATGCATTAATTAATTTTGTGCTACTTTCGTATACCAATTGTACTTTAATAAAACTGGAGAAAAAGCAATCTTTTGAAACTCAGAAGTCTGTTCTCAGAGGAATCTGGTTTTGGAGATATCGTGGGATCATGTCAAAATCCTTCCAATTTTATGGTACGTATTATACGGGCCCATAGCTATAAGTGAGGAAGTGTGTGGCGTGTGGCAAATTTCAGTAGTGGTCTTGCCCCTGACTCTTCCCGCACAGGTGACCTCTTTGCTGACAGTGTCCTCAACCGAAAAATTGGAATGATAGAACTGATCCGCTACACACTGTAGGGCTACTATGAAAATAAAGGATGCATACGCGAACTTACACACTGTCTGACAGTTAGTTGCTCATCTGCAAATGGCAACTTCTTTTGATTTTGTTCTTATAATTTCATACCTATTATAATGAAGACTTTTTTTTTGTTGTTTAATAAAGCAACTGCTTCTTTAAAATTCTCCACAAGAGTTAAGGGCAAATGGTTTCGTTTCTCTGGGGCACAAAGTGTGCAGAAGGCGGTGGTGAGTGACGTGTCTGGGGCCAGGCCTTGCGGTACACAAGGTCAGGATGCCAGGTGAAAGGACCAGAGGAAACAGGCCCAGCAGATGCAACCTGGCCGACCGCCATGCGCCCAGGCCCTGCGGTGGCTCCTCGCATGTCCGACTATTTTCGGCTGAGACCCGGAGCTGGATGACTGTCACAAGGGCCCCACTCCCGCAGTCAGGCTCTGCTCGGCTCCCGCTCGGCTTCTCCATCCAGCCTTGCAAGCAGAGCAAGTGGCGTGCACATGAGGGACAGGGCCGGCCTTGCGCGGTGATCGTTAAAGTGCTCGGATATCCTGAGAACAGAGAGATGAATCGCAAACGTTATTTCTTTTTTCAGCGGTGACTTAGCATATAAGTGTCACCACACTGGGATCAAAGCCTGCGGGCCGGGGCCAGGGGATCAGACATGGACACAAAGTTGTGTGACTCCGGGTAGAAAAGAGGTCCCAGGCACTGTGGGGTGGGGGCAGCTGGTTCAGAAGGCGGAAAGGCAATGACTGTGTAGGAAGAAGAGTGGTCCTCCTGGAAGCAGGCAGTTTGAAACGCTGAAGGACCAGTGAGATTTAATTGCATGTGAATGAAAAGAGGGAAGGAGAGACTGTCGGGCAGGGGGACCGCTGGCATGCAGAGAGCCCGCCGAGGACCCAGGGAGATCTAGTTAGACATACAGAGGGCCGCGAATGCCCAGAGGAGGCGCTGGAGCTTAACCCCGGAGGTGATGGGGGCCGCCGAAGGTGCTTGAGCAGAAGGGATACTGCACAGCTACTCTGAAGAGAGCTGAGGACCAGCCGTGGTGGTTTGATCGGGTGGGAACGGGCTAGGCTCCAGGAAGCCAGCTAAACACCATCGTGTTGCTAAGTGTGAAGGAGCGAAACTAAGCTCCCAGCTTTCAGGACGAGGACTGCAGTCATTAGGAGACACTTTCACAGACACTGGGTAATGACCGTCACTCAGTGAGCAATTACAGATGAAAAGCATGTTCACGAAAAGGCCAAGCAGCTTCCTCGCCCAACCAAGCTCAGACCGCTGACTTGCGGTGGCTCCGGGATTTGAACTTAGTCTGATTCTCAGACCCGCAGCCCTCGCCACGGACTGTGCTCTGTGGCCTGGGGAGCTAACAGGAGTCTGTAAAAGTGGGTGTGGGGATCCTCCCCACACCCAGGCGCTGGCCTCGGGTGCTGATGGATCATCTGGAGTGCAAGGTCCGTCAGGAGACTGGAAGACAGATGAGAACCTGGGAGAGACACTGGGGCACGGGGCGGCTAGCTGTGGGAGCTCGCTCCATCGTCTTGAGCATGGAAGCCCTGTTGATGGCGAGACCGTCGAGGGACAGAGCAGAGGGAAGAGGAAGGCGTGGAGAAAACTCCCTGCGAGTGTATGGATGTGATGTTGGAAGCAGGGCCGACCCAGACTCTGGCTGGAGGGCATGTCGACAGGACAGCTGGGGAGGGGGAGGGGCTTCGGGAATGAACCACGGCACACCATAGAGAGAGGAAGAGGGTCCTAGGGGTCACTCAATGCCCTGGGTGTGAAGGATGTGAGCACAGGTGTCATTCCTGGCACCCAGATGCTGAGATGGCATGCATGCTGATGGCAACGCGGGAAGGGTGTGTGTTGTCGCAGCTGCTGAGTTATACGATCTCTGCAGATTCCTGGTCCACGAGAAGCTGCAGCGAGGTCACTCCCGCAAGGTGGTAGAAGGTCAGGCGTGCTGCCTGGCCCCAGGAAGCGGAGGCCGGAGCCCCCGTGCTCACCCCCACCATCAGGCCTGCTCACGCCTGCCGTAGGTCATTGCGAAGGGGAGGATTGCTCTGCCCGCCTCGCTCTGCAAAATGCTCCCTTAGCCTCACAGGCAGGTTGACCTGATAACAGAATTCAGTGCCTTCCCGGAGTGCTGGGGTCGAGCAGCACTGGAGGGCCAAGAGATGGGATTGTCACAGTAGGAATTTTCAGGAGTGTTGGCCAATAGGCCCAATGTTAAGAGGATGGAAAAAATAAGAAGCAATTAGATTAGATTAAATAAGAACATGGCTCACTCGTGATTTTGGTTTACGGTATAAATTCCCCCTTTTTCCTGGTGAGATAAAAGACTCAATAGCTCAGAAAAAAGGCTATTTCTTACCTTTCCTGCTTGTAGTTATGGTAGCAAGGGGAAAGTGTTATATGGGACTCATGAGGAGGATGCTGCTGTGGGTTGAACTGTGTCCACTCCAATTCATATGTTGAAGTCCTAACCCCCAGCACTTTAGAGTGTGAGCCAATTTGGAGATAGCGTCCTTATAAAGTTAGTCAAGTTAAAAAGAGATTCTTGTAACAGACCTTGATCCGAAATGACTGGTGTCCTTAAAAAACAATTGGACACAGAGACGCATGAAGTGCAGGCCGACAATGGCCATTTCCTCTCTCTAAGGAGCGAGTCCTGGAACAAACCCTCCCTCACAGCCCTCATAAGGAGCCAGCCCTGCTGACACCTTGCTTGGGACTTCCAGCCTCCAGAGCCGTGAGACAACTCACTTTTATTGTCCGAGTCACCCAGCGTATGGCACTTTGTTACAGCTGCCCCACCAAACTGATAGAGCCGCCACCCTAAATCACCAGGAGCCTCCAGGATGGAGGCCACATGAAGGAGACAGTGGCTTACCTGCATGAATCCTTGTTATGGTGTCCCTCTGCAAAAGATATGCTGAATCCTGAACCCCAGGACTTATGACTGTGACCTCGTTCGGCAATAAGGTCCTTGCCGATGTAATCGAGTCAAAATGAGGTCATTTAGGGTGGGCCCTAATCTGATGTGACCAGCGTCCTTATAAAAGAGAGGTATTTGAAGACAGACACAGGAAGAGGAAGATGCCATGTGAAGATGGAGGCGGAGATTAGCTATGCACAGCTGCAAGGGATTACTGGTGAGGACAGAAGGCGGGAGAGAGAGCACAGCCCCGCCAACACCTTGGGTTCAGACTTCCGACCTCCAGAACCACAGAAAGATACATCTTGCCCGTTATGAGCCCTGCATTCATGATATTTTGTTACAGCAGCCTTAGCAAACTGATACAGTCCTCATACCGCAGTCCATCTCTGCAAGTGAACCTAACTCCTGATTACTGCCAGAGGCCATGGGGAACCCGTGAAAACCCAGCAGTATTAATAAGAGCAACGGAGGCAGAATCCACATTGCAAGTAGCAAAGGATGGGCATTGGGGAGGAAGTGGCTGTCGTGTAGACTTCTTCTCTTAAGATCTTTAGGTAAAATATTTAACTTTTCCAAGTCTCTCTTTTCTCAACTCCATCATGGAGCTAATAATAACACATAGATTTATAGTTAAGAAAAATAAATGAACTATCCTCTGTTAAGTGCTTAGCACAGAGCAGGAAAGGAGAAAAACAGTCTCACGATGAATGAATAGAAACAATTTTTAAAAGAAGCAAATGCTTAATATACATCGTAGATCGAAATGGCTGGGAACTTTGTTAGAGATTCAGCAATTCATCCCTCACTCATCAGATAGTCATTGTGTTTTTATTGGGTGCCAGCCTCCTCCTAGGCACAGGGGATGTGTCTTGCAAGAAAATGACACAATTCTTATTTTCTAGAACTTCATCAATGGATGAAATCAATGCCTCTGCTATGAAATCAATGGAGCAGGGGCAGGGGCTGTACAAGGTTTCTGTGCATCCAAGTCAGGTGGAGGGGTCCAGAGCCAGGTCGAGGCAGTGGGCAGGCGCAGGGGCACTAGACGGGCCGAGTCCAAAGCCAGTCTCAACGTGTGCCATCTTTAACCACGTCACTTCAGTTTCTTAGCTTTCTCCCATCTTTATTGAGATATAATTGACACATAACATTGTGTAAGTTTAATACATTGATTTGATCCACTCATGTATTGAAAAACGATTCCTATAATAGCATTAGCTAATACGGCCATCGAGTCACATAGTGTCGCTTCTGTCTTGCCGTGAGAAGATTTAAGATCTCCTCGCCGAGCAACGTTCAAGTATCGTTAACTATAATCACCGTGCAGCACCTAAGATCCTCAGAGCCTAGTTGTCTTGTAGCTGGAAGTTTGTACTTTTGACCAAACTCTCCCTATTTCTCCCACCCCTCAGCCCACAGCCCCTGGTAGCTGCCACTCTGCCTCTGTTTCTATGAGTTTGGAGTTTTTAGATTCCACATATAAGTGGTATCATACAGTAGCTGTCTTTCTTTATGACTTATTTTGGTGAGCATAAAAGCTTCAGGATCCATTCATGTTGTCACAAATGGCAGGATTTCCTTCTTTCTCATGGCTGAATAATATTCCTCTGTGTGTGTGTGTGTGTGTGTGTGTGTGTGTATACATATATATATATATATCCTCATCTGTTGTAAATATTGCTATATAATATTCCTATATAATAATCTATATCTTTCTATATCTTTCTCATGGCTGAATAATATTCCTATATATATTCATCTGTTGATGAATATTCTTATATAATATTCCTATATGTAATATAATAATATTCATATATATATTCATTTATCTGTTGACAGACACTTAAGTTGTTTCTATACTTCGGGTATTGTAATAACTCTGCAATGACCATGAGGTTGAGTATGTCTCTTCAAGGTAGTAATTTCATTTCTTTTACATATTTACCCAGAAACAAAATTATAGTATCATAATGTAGTTCTATTTTTAATTTTTCGAGGAAACTCCATACTGTTTTCTATTGTGGCTGCACCAATTTACACTCCTACCAACAGTGCCCGAGGGTTCCCTTTTTTCCACATCCTCATTGATACTTGTTATTTGTTGTCTTGTTGTTGATAGCCGTTCTAACAGGTGTGAGGTGATGTCTCACTGTGGTTTTGGTTTGCATTTCCCTGATGATTAGTGATGTCGAGCACCTTTCAATGTACCACCTGCATGTCTTCTTAGAAAAGATGTCCGATCAGATCTTCTGACCATTTTTAAAATTGGATCATTTGTTTGTTGTTGTTGTTTGCTGTTGCGTTGTATGAGTTCTTCATATATTTTGAATATTAACCTTTCATCAGAAATATGGATTGTAAATATTTTCTCCCATTCTGTAGGTTACCTTTTTATTCCTCTGATTGTTTACTTTGCTGTGCAGAAGCTTTTTAGTTTGATATAGTCCCACTGATTGATGTCACAGTTTCATTAGTCTAGGTTCAATGAGGTGGTTATTGGATGTTGCCTGCTGGGCTGTTACTGTTGATCAGACAAAGTGCGATCTCGAACGTAGATACCCAGCCACAGCCTGGCACTGCTAAGTGCTCAGTAAGTCACTTGGTCAGACTGGGCAAAGCCACTCGGGCCCCTCCTTCGCGGTGGGATGGCTTCCTCGTGGGTCTTGCCCTTGTCTCTGCCCTTAAAGGTACCGGGCTTTGCACCAGATGCCTAACAGCTAGTAAATGTTTCAGAAAAGAAAGAACAATCCCAGACAGTAAATCAAAGCACAGTTTCTAATTTAGAAACAACAGAACAAAGAGTACAGGAAACATTTGAAAGATTCGGAATTATAATATAAAATAATAGTGTGTCTGTACCTATAAATAATAACATGTGCTATAAAGGGGTCTCTTCTTTGTGACAGGTTTATAAAACCAGATGAAGGAAGCAGGGTAAGGATCTGTGCTTGGCGCCAGGGATACACGTGAACTTCCCATGTCTTGAAATTGGCACTCGCCAAAGTCATGCACGTGAGCACAGTTGCCTGATGATAATTCAGGCTGAGAAACAGCCTAAATGTGATAAAAGTGATCATGCCTAGTTGTCCTGGGCTTTAGTCTGTGGGGTACAGGCTGCGAAGCGTCTGGTCTGGTTTTACAGTAGCGTTAATGAACTGAGAGCCAGCTAAGCATTATCAAAGCGAGAGGCATCATGCAAGGAACTCATTAGAACTAGCATTATGAGCCTAAAATGAGATGCGGCTTGAAAAAAAAAATGCAAACAAATCTACGTGGACAAGAATGATCGGAGAATGCAGTGAAAAGTTTCAGAAAGAGATTCAGGGGTCCTGATAGAGATGGAAATAAGGTCACAGACTGCACATGGGAGGAGCCAAAAGAGATCACGGTGACATGTGTGCTGCTACCAAACCCAAGGATTGGCACTGTGAACCCAAGAAGGCACCACTCTGCCTTTCTCGTCGGACATGTCTCAGACCAACACTGAGGGGACAGTTGTGGATCTAGAAAGGTCCCAAAATTTAGAGACCAGTCTGTGCCAGCCCCAGTGACCTTGGACATGTTCCCTAGACTCCTCATGGCTCAATGTCTTTGTCTGTAAAGTGCATTTAAAAGTAGCAACCATCCCCATAATGCAAGGTTCTCATGAGGGTTACATGGGTAAAAATGGGGAAAAGCTGGCAATTGATAAGGGTTTTGCAAACATCGGCCATTATTATGGGTTCAAACAAACCAGATTGATAAGAAAATTCTATAGATTCATTGACTTAACTGTCAAATGGAGATTTTTCAAAAAGTACTTACCTCTTGGGTTTTTGTGAGGATTAAATGAGTGAATATATGGGAAGCACATAAAAAAGTGTCTAACAATAGAACAGGTATCTGACACTTAGTGAGTTTTGCCACCATGCTGCAATTACACATAACACATAATGAATCGGTATTTCTTTGTGAACCAGTTTCTCTCACTAGAATTTGTGCTCCTTGAGGGGCAAATTACTTTATCTATGTTTTCTCTTCCAGCACAAAATACAGTGTTTGACACACTGAATCACCCAGATTATAAGAGTTATAATTATAATATGATAATTAATATTTATTAATGAACAATCTCTTTGCTTGAGGAATTACACTAGTTGTTTTTGTCTTATTTAATTTTAACAACAACAACAAAAAACCATTCAAATTAGGAATGATCGTTAGCCTTATTTTACTGATGAAGAAACGGCTGCGGATATTTCTAAGTGGCACGGTGAGAGGCAGGGAGGAATTCAAGGCCAGACCAGCTTCGGGACGACACCACAGTCCATGCTTCTCACAACCACAAGTGAATAAATGCAAGCATGAATCAATGAATGAACGAATGCATGAAAGCGTGAGTGAATAAATGACAGGACGCATGAAAAGCACACCTTACGCTGGAGCTGCAACCTGCCTTCTGGGACCTTGACATCTTACTTAGGGACAATGTGAACATTAGCAATCCGAGAGCAGCCAGAGGTGACAGCCACACAGGCAGGGCAGGTCACGTGTGTCACAGAAGCATCCAGGAAGCTAGCCGGGAAAGTGGGCTCCCCAGGCCGCTCTGGCATTCTCTTGGGGCTGCCTTTCAGTGTCTGACACATCTGAGCCCTTCTCCTTTAGAAATCTGCCACCTGGACACATTCCAGAAATGTCACCGAAACCCCCTTAATAAATGGGTTATTTCGTTAGCAGCATCTGAGTCAAGTTTGCTTTTCTCTGAGCTGTTCGACCAGATGTTAAAGTTTGGCAAAATCAAATTATTACAGAAAGTTTTATGAGTGTGAGAGCAAGAACCACTGGCACAATGCAGAACACAGCCACTCCGCACTTTCCCAGTATAAGAAACTTCTTAATGCTAGTTAAACCTTGGCAATGTCTGCACCAAAGCCCACTGTAAGCACCTGCCATGGGTCCCAGTCCTATGCCAACAGCTTCCATTCATTACCTCCATCTGCCCAAAAAACCGCAATGCACGTGTGGTCACCTTGTCTTGGAGCAGAGGCTCAGGCTAAGTGTTTTGGTGGCTCATATGCCAGCCCAGAATCCAGGTCTGATTTCTCCCCTCCGAGGACGTCCCTGTAGCCCAGAACGTCACTCTGAGCAAGCAACCTGCATGCCCATCATTGATCGTCTGTTTCAGATTATAAACTTTTGGCTACTGCTGTTTCTGGTTGTCAAATGTTAACACCTCTGAAACTGCACCTCGTTAAACTTTTAATATCCTGCCATGGCTTTGGAGCTGAGGCACGCACATATGTACAGACACACACACACACACACACACACACACACACACACACACACACACACATACACACATTATACACACAAACATATATATATAGACATATATATTCATATTAAATAGTCTTGTGACCTTGGAAATGGCAAAGTATTTAATGTGACTTACTTCCTGCATCGCTTATTGTTTATGTGTGATATTGCTTCCATTACATCACGTGATTTAAGGCACCGTACAGTTGCCTTTTAAAATTGGGCAATGTTGATACCTCATGATGTCTCATTCAGAAATCACATGGTGGGGAAGCCGCTTTCTCATTCCCCATGAGGAGGAGAACATTCAGCAGAGGTGGATTTTCAGGAAGGAGTCTAGGACCATGATGGCCCACTCGGATGAACACCCCGGCTCTGCTCCAAACTCTGTGCATCTCACTCCTGCCTCCCCTGTCAGTTCCTGATGCGAATCTAGAGGGATCTAAGGGTCCCAAGTGGCATCTCTAGAGACCAAACCTAAGGCCAACCTGGATGCTGGCTCCTCCTGTGCTTTTGGAGGCTCCCTTTTGCATCTTCCCAAATCATCATTCATCTCAGACACTACGCTGGAATCTTGTATTCTTCCTCTAGCGATGCATGGTGGACCCGTTCTAATGGGCTAAAGTCATAAGTAGGGATGATCTCTTGGCCTCTAAGCAAGGCCTTGTGCTTCCAGAGGTGGAATCTTCCCATCCGAGGGTCTTTCTCTCTCTTGCCTGTGCCCCTTCCTGCTCCATTTCCTATCACATCCCTGGAGACCACCCACTCCACCCCACTCACCTGCTGATTTTGTTTTAGATTTCCGATGATGATTTCGATCGATTGATTTTAGATTTCGATTCATCGATGATTTGATGATTTTGATTTCGATGATGATGATTATTATGATTTGAGTTTATTTTGTGATTTTATCGATTTCGATTCGATTTGATTCGATCGATGACGATTGATTCTATTTGCATTTGCTCGATTCTGATTTATCGATTGATGATTTGATTTGATTTCACATCGATTGATTTCCTTTATTTGAGTTTATTCTTGTTTTCATTTTATCGATTTCGATTCCGATTCCATTCGACGATTGATGATGATTCCGATAACTTCGCTATGACTTATCGACGATTTCCGATTTCCATTTGATTTCGATTTGATTTCATTTCGATTACATTTCGAGCTTTACACCCACCCATTCCAGCCTCACCCTAATCTACCCTGTTCCCCATCCCACCTCCATTCCACCCCACCCACCCCACCCCACCCACTCCAATTCTATTTCACCCCACCCACCCACTGCACCCCCGCCAATTCCAATTCCACCCTACCCACTCCACTTCATTCACCCCATTCCCCACCGCACCCCCACCCACTCCACCCCACCCCAACCCGCTGATGCCTACATCTCCATCCATGGCCCCCTCATAGATCTCCTATCACCAAGCTCTCTTTGCCAACCAAGTCCCACTGAAGACTCCATCCACCTTCATAGCCATCCCCCACTCACTGCCCTGTGCCACCTGTCACTGTTCCTTCCAGACACACCATTCCCCACCCAGCAAAGACACTTCCTCCTTTCCACGCACCCTGTGGATCTATCGACCCCTCTGCATCTGGCCTCTCCAACAGCCTCCCCAGCTCATCCTGTCCTCTGACAGAATCTGAGCAGGATACCTAGCCACTCAAGGATTCTCTTAGTGTAATCTTTCCCTTGAGAGAAAGACCCATCATACATCTGAGTTAAAAGTGGGTATACACCACCCAGAACACACTCCCACCACTACATACCATCCAGAAGCCCTGACAACTAATAGCCATTGCAGGCCACCACAGGAAGGAGTGCCGTCAACCACGGGGAGCCCAACTCCTGATGGAAGACACCAGCAGACAGAAACCAGGGACATGCCACCAAAACTCAGAGGCTGGCTTTACCTCCTCTGGGCGTTGTCCCAAGCTTGACACATCGTGGGGGCTCTCGATGTTTGCTGAAAGTCAGTTGCAAGCAACAGAAGTCAAAAAGGATGACAAATGCAGAGGGGACATGTAGAGAAAGGGAGTGTGACATGAATTTTCAAGACTGAGGCTGTGAGGAGGAAGAATCACCTCGGCTTCTTCAGGGACAAGGGATACTGGCCCACTAGGGTGGCTGGAATGATGGATCGCAAGTTGGATGGCTTAAAGCAATAGGAATTTATTTTCTCACGGTGCTGGAGCCTGAAAGTCTGAATCCAGGGAGCTGGCAGGATTGATTCTTCCTGGGGGCTTGAGAGACCGTCTGCTCCATACCTTTCTCTCAGTGTCTGGTGGTTTGTTGGCAACCCTTGGTGTCCTTGCCTTGTAGACACATCACTCTAATTTTTGCCTCCAACTTCACATGGTGTTTTCCATGTCTGTCATTATATTATCTTCCCTCGGTGCATGGCTCTCTGTCCAGATTTCTTTGGTCTTACGGTAAGGACATTACTGAGTGGATTAGGGCCCATCTTAATCCAGTATGATCTTGTGTTAACTTGATCATACTTCGAAGACCCTATTCCCAAATAAGGTTGCCTTCTGAGTTTCCAGGTGGACATGAATATTTGGGGGGCACGATTTAACCTAGAACAGAAGGGGAGGGCCATATGTGAGCCAAATCTGAAAGGAATCTTTGGTTTCTAAGGGAACCTTGATGCCAGAGCATCACACCAAATCCTATAGCAGATAGAGAGAAGACGAGAGAGGGTCGTCTCAGGCCCAGGGGTAGAAGTACAGGCCAGGCCAGACAGATGGGACACGTTCGAATCCAAAATTATAATTTCCCCAACAAGTTATACAGATCATACTAATTTATCTCCATATGCAACAGAGTTAGAATCGACATTTCAGGCCCTGAGTGAATCTTTGCCAATATGATGGCTTTAATGAGCCTGAAGTCAGGGGCTACTTTAATGAAATATAAAACCATACATCATCAGTGTCTCGATGCCCTTGTTGCTTTAAGCAAAATCAAACAAGTTCAGAAGGGAAACCGAGCAGAGGGAGAAAGGTTTTACCCTAAAGCATTCACGGAGTCAAGGTTCCATCACTTCTTGGCTAGCGTGCCAAAAAAAAAAAAAAGACTGTTAATTAGGAAATAAATATAAATTGTTCTAAGGCATTTGGGGGCTGATAAAACTCTCCAAGAATGGTGAGCATTGTACCAGGCTTTCCTGGCACAGCGTTGATGGGGGTTTAGAGTTTCTCTCTCCTATTTCCATTTGGCACATGAAGAGAGCTGTTTCCTGGCTCCCACGGCAAATCCTACTTGGTGGGAGAGGTGAAAGTTGGGACCTGTGTGTCCCCATAAATGAGAGGGTCGAGGGAGTTGGTGTGCTGGGGGCACCTCAGAGCTCGTCCCAGGGTTATGGATAAGAACGGTCCTCAAATCACACAGTGGCACTCTGCATTCTTTCCTTAACGGGTCCTGAGGTCCCCCGCCAACTTCGTTTTTGCTCCCATTTAAGGAACCATGGGCCATTTCCCCCATCCCACCTGTGATCAAGGGCATAGATTCTGGAATCAAAACGAGGGTAACTCTATGCCCTGGGTCTACTTACTGCACAGTTTGCCTCAGTTTCTTCATGTGGAACATGGAAGACTAATGATAGAGTATGCCCAAACTCTCCCAAGATATCTAAATATGAGGAAAATATTATAATTCCCATTTTTTAGGTGAGGAAATTGTAACCCGAAGAAATCGGAATGCTGGACCACCAGACTTCTGAGGACCGATTCTTCTTGTGGGGCCAGCGCCCTCGTCCCGTGACCAGTACAGCCTCGTGGCCGCAAACGTCTCTTGAGGGAACATTCAAAATGAATTCTAACAACACTGGTGGTGCTGCCTTTGTGTGCATAATTGTAGTTCATTGTCACCGTGCAGGTGCAGTGGAGCATCCACCAGCTCGAGCGTTCTGCACACATGGTTCTACAGCAAACTTGCAGCAAACTTTCACAATATGGACTATTTGATACCCTCTGACAGTTTTAAAAAAGGAAACAGAGAACTTAAAAACCTTGTCAGCAGTATCCTAGCCAACAGGTGACAGTGCTGGGACTTGAACTTCCAAAGCCTGACTCAGGGCCAGGGCTCTGATGAACACCCACAGGGGTTTCCCTGCAGCCTGGGGATTGGGGGCACTTTATCACTCTCTTATCTACATGATCTGGTGCCTCGTCCCTAGAGAAGCATGAATGAACATATACTGAATGAATGAATGAATGAATGAATGATTAATGAAATTCTCATAGTCCATCGTCTCATAGCATCTTAAGTCTGCTTTATCGGTACAGGGCCATGAACAGACAAACATAGACAATAAATTCATTCAGAATAAAGATCTTGGAGAACATATTTTTTGTCTCTCCAGGGCCTAGCATGTTCATAGACAGATGTGCAAGGTGCTTAGTGTATTTTTATTGAATGACCAAATGACTACATAGCTTGCGTTAGTTTGTGTTGATGGGTGTATTAGTTTTCTGAGGCTTTCTTAACAAAATACCACAGACTGGGTGTCTTAAATGACAAACATTTATTATCTCACCGTCCTGGAGATTGGAAGTCCAAGATCAAGGTGTCGGCAGGGTTGATTTCTTCTGAGGCCCCTCTCCTTGGCTCGCAATGGCCACCTTCTTGCTGCCCCTTCACGTGGTGGTCTCTCTGGGTGCCCGTATCCTGGTGTCTATGTGTGTCCTAATCTCTTCTTTCAAAGACATCAGTCACATTGGATTAAGACCTACTCACACGACCTCTTTTAACCTCAACCCCCCTCTTTAAAGGCCCTGTCTCTGAACGTAGTCACATTCCGAGGTAGGAAGAGTTAGGGCTTCAACATATGAATTTTGGAGGGACACGATGAGACCCACAACAGTGAGTATGATTAAAATTATTTCTGGATTGGTTAAGAGCCTTCATTCTAGAACCAGACTTCCTGGGTGTGAATTCACTCACCACTTTCCAGCTGTGGAGCCTCGGGGAAGGGCATACTTGCTCAGTGACTCTGTTTCCCAATCTGTAAAATGCCTATAATAATAATATCTACTTCCTAGGGTGGTTGCGAGAATGACATTAAGAGACGTAACTTTTTTTTAATACAGCCTGGCACAGTGAAGCCACTCATAAATAGTAACCACATGATCATACTTATCTTTATTGTCTGATTATTCCTACAACAAACATGTGCTATTTGAATGACTGAAAAACAAAGTCACAGTGTTGTACACATGCAAGATATTATAAAGTTTTGGAGATGTCATGACAAATTTATCATCGCTACAACGATATGGGACACTATCCTATCTCAGAGAGCCTTATTGGATTCCTACGAAAAATCATCTTTGTGTTTGCTAGTCTCAGCAACCCTGGAGCACCAAGAAGTGGCTCTGTGACAGGCTTCACTGGGATTCATCAACAGGGGACATTCCCAGCTGTCTTGCGGCTGCTGATTGAAATTCGAGAGCCTTTGCTGCCTAGGGAAGTTTTAGTTAAAAAAGAATGAAAGACTTGATAGTTCCAAAGTCCAAAGTATTCTACTGACTCCCGGAGCAATGCTGCGAAAGATATTTGCAGTTGTCCCTGGTAATGGACCTTATCTTTCCACCAATTCACTAGAGTCTAAAAGGAGGGAGGTGGGGGAAGCAATAAAAGCTATGCAATCTCTACATCCTGTTAGAGCTTGGGAAACCTTTCACATCTAGAAGGTGATCATGTCCTTAAACTTGGAAGGTGAGCTTGCTATCCTCATTTGCTGGAAGGGCGCATTCAGGTTCAGAGAGAAGGGGCACTGCCTTGAAGTCATGCTGCTTTTGAGTGGAAGAGCTGGGACATAAACATTTCTTCACACTTTGCATCTGTGACTTTTCTCTCTGCCTTCAGGGAGATACTCTGCTATTGGTCTTCTCCTTAGGATGCTTAGTCAGTAAGTGTTTATTGAGCACCTGCAATTTGCAGGTGTAGTACTAGTGAACAAAACAAATGAATCAGAAGTAAACAAAGCAAATCCCCTGCACCCATAAAGGAGAGTTTGGCTGCCTAAAACTCAGCTATCGGTCTAAAATTTGAAGGGTAAGATGAGGGAGATCAGGAAAGGGGAAAGGAGAGCACTTTGTCAAATTGGCTGAAATTGCTTTATCAACTCCTCCAGTCATTTGCCTTCTCAATGGAAACAATGAAGGGAGAAATTTAGCATGAGTTGAAAAGTGGGTTCAAGAAGCCGTTGTGGAAGTCTCAGCTCTTTTCCCCCTAATACTCCAATCGTGGAGTATAAGATCAAAGCAGCCTGGATCACTGAGTCACTGCCTGAAGGACGGCTTCCCCGGCATGCGCGAGAGTTCGCGATAAGCCTGTGAGATGCTGAGGTGAACTTGTTACTGCAACCTAGCACGAAATATCCTCATCCATGTGGTCCTTGGGACTCTCCTAGTTTGGACGAGGAGTTTGCAGGCGACTTTTCTCGGCTTCTCTCTTTATCCGCTGGTGATGCCAGACTGTTATCAGAGTCACATAACCCTGAGTTGATTCCCCCAGTGCCCTATAATCACCTTCATCAGAGTCCTATTCCACTCTGTTGTGGAAATCTGCTCAACTACCTGCCTTGCCCACTAGGTTGTAAGCTGCATAAGGTCAAATGCCATGTCTGGTGTCTCCGAACCCTTCATACATAGCACAAGGTATAGGACCTGGTGCACAGTGACCACCCAGTGATGAAGAAATGATTGGCCCTCTTTCCAAGCTGGGAGAGTTTGTCATTTACCAAACATACACTGCAGAGAACTGAAGGCAGACTGAACCGTTTTCACCACTTGAGAGTCTCAAGTGTGCACGAGCAGACATGTGCACCCACGCAGTCATGCTCAGCACGGGGGATGCTGGACAACCGTGACACAGTCCCTACCAGAAGGAGTCCAGAGTCCTATATGGAAAAGGAGCCGGCCAGAACAGGGGGAGGCTTGGGGTATGGTGGCAGTGGTGGACTTGGGACACATGGACGGACTTGGGACACATTTTGAAGGTAAACCAGCAGAATTCTTTGATGGACTGGGTGAGGGGGGTTAAGGACAGAGAAGAAGCGAGTTTGGCTTCTAGATTTGGGGCCCAGTGAAATGTGTGTGTGGTGGCACAACAGAGTGAGATGGGGAAGAATTGAGATGGGATTGGTTTGGAGGCAGAAGAAAGGGGAGGGAAAAGTGGCAAGAGTTTTAGCCATGTTTTGACCATTAGGTTTGAGATGGCCCATCAGCTAAACAATTGGATTGTCTGGAGCTTAGAGAAGAGGTCCTACCATGTGTCAGGCCCTATCAACATGCCTACAAATTCATCTGCTGTAGTCTTAGACACATCTGGCTAATTTTAATTTTCCAACATTCCATGAGATCATCTTCTTCCAGGCCTTTGCATGGTTCTTGCTTTCCAAAGGCCTTCAAGTCTCAGGACCGGGCACTTCCTCCTTCGGGCATCCTTCCTCGATGCCCCGACACCCTTAGGCTTAGTACTGTGCCTTTTCTTGGTGGCCACACAACACCCCATACTTGGCCTCTATGTCATTTCTCATTATAAAGTGGAATTGTCTGGTTGTCTATTTTTTTTTCCAGTCATTATCAAGTGACTTGAGAGTCAGATTCTCTTTTTCTACCTTGTAGTGTATGGACAAGTGCAGAACATGGCACCATGGAGGTGGTCAGAGAATGTCTGTGGGGTGCATGACACTACCAGCAACAGGGCACAGAAGCAAGTCCTCGCCAAGTGGAATCACTCTAAGTTAAATTGCATGTGTCAAGAACTGCCCTTGTCATGAAAAACAGGCCAGTGCCGACCAAATTTCCATACATATGGATTACGACTTCTCCAGTCAGAGTAATTAAGAGACCATGATAAATTAGAGGTTGATAAAAGGCTCTGGTCCAAGATTTATGGCTCTTCCAGAATTCTTTCAAGTTCTCCCAAATGTACAGGGACTGGCCTGTCTCCTGGTGCTGCAACATCTGACTCCAGTTAGCACGGCCCTGCCCGGAAGAGAGGCCTCCCCCATCTGCTGAGAGCGAGCTCCATTGTGCCGTGCACATTCCTGGCCCCGGGAAACTAGGTCTGGCCCTGGGGAGGGGGTGTTCTTAAATGCTTGTCTTGCTTGTCCCCTGTGCCTTGGGTTCTTGGCTAGCTGGGCCCAGCCCATAAAGTTTGAACCTTTCTCATTACATTTCTGTAGATTTTCTGAGGCCTGCAGGAGCTTTGTCTTAAAAGAACAACAACTACGTGTACACGCGCATATGTGTGTGTGTGTGTGTGTGTGTGTGTGTGCGTGCGTGCATTTTGAGATTGCTAATCTATAAAGTGGAGTTTGACAATACGGAAGCACCAGGATATGCAGCAATGTACGCAAAGAACCAGTGCCTAGAACGACCTTTGTGTGTAGTATTAGTAAGGCTGATAAAGAGTCATTGATACCTTCTATCAATAGTTATCGAGCATCTGCCATGCGTCAGCCTCTGTCTTAGTTTTTGGGGAAAAAAAGAAGTAAGCAGAAAACCCCCTCGCCCCACGCTCTGGTGCAGTTAGTAATCCCGCGTGGGGTGTGGGGATCGACAATATTCGACAAACACAGTTTAAGCGAATGCCTCCATTTGCTGAACGTGGCGGAACATCATGAATGACAGGTCACAGGCAGCGGAGTTGGCTGCCCCTTGAGGGCAGCTGGTAGACATCTGAGCAGAAGCCAAGTGACAAGAGGGGCCCAGCCAATGGGGGGCGTCCTGAGGGAGCAGCATGGCGAGAGGGAAGAGCGAGTGACACCATGAAGGCGGGAATGATGCCAGGGAAGGAGCGAGCGTTTGTGAGCGCGCACGCGAATTCACTCACGCGCCCACCTGTCTGCCCGTCCGTCCCTTGAATAAGTACGTGCCAAACATGCGCTCCTCTGAATCAGACCCAGCTCTCGCTCTTAAGAATTTCATAATCTCATGGAGGAAGCTCATGCAAGCAAACGTTCCTCTATTTCCTCCAAAGATTTTTCCCTTGTGGTCATCGGGCTGTTTTTCTGATTCCACTGCGATGCCTTTACCTCCAGCTGCTGCCGCTGTCTTTCAGGCCTGCGCCAGTCACTTCAAAAACACTCGAAAAGGCAAAACATGACGCCCTCCCCAGCCAAACACCAGCCCCATCCTGGGTCCTCTGGCCAAGACACTAGACCTCACAGCCTCTGCATAAACCGTCCCAGCCCCGCTGGCTTTCCAGGCCATAATCGGTCCAAAGCACGTCTGTTTTATCTGCTGGAGAGAGCGTGGTTCCTCTGCTTCTTCACCCGGCATGCAGTGTCCAGTTTGCTCAGAAATCAAGTTTAGATGGTGAATTTTGTTCTCAGAAGCGTTTAGGCAGTGCAGAAGCACTCCTCGGAGCTGTTCCACCAGCCCTGCACAGGGCTTCCCCTCCCTTGGCCTTGACTCTGTCTTTCATTAATGCGACCTATAGGCACACTGGAGTTTTCAGCCAGACACATTCCATCTCTCAAGGAGAGAATAGAACGTTAAATAAAATGACGCCAATTCTCAATGGCAACATCATGCAGCTTCCGAGCAGCCAGCCCCAGGACCGAGCGTCGCACGTGGACTCACCAGCTGCAAAATCTTCTCTTTCTTCCTTCCCCCGACAGCAAGGTTGCTTCTTTTCCCTCCTCCACGCTCCTTCCTCAGGGGCTTTCTCTGCTCTCGAGACAAGCGGGACCTTCACAACAGCCTCCCTGTGCTCCCTCTTTCCTATCCCAAAGAAGAGTCTTCTGGCTGGAAGGAGTTCTCGGCTGCACGCAGAGGGAGCAACCACGTATCAAAGGAGTAGAGAGCACACCCCTGCCTTCAAACCCTCGTCCACTGCATTGTCCCCTCGGACTTCCGGAGCACTCCCAAGGCATCGGACACTGTCCTAAGCCGCTTCTGTGAGTGATCAGCACGTTTCTCTTGGCCATGGCCCCGCGATGAGTTGTAACTTTCGTTCTTGGTTCTATTGTTGTTTGTGAAAACTGAGGTCTGGGTGAATGTACCTGAATGCAACCCCATAGCTAGAAAACGTCATCGTTCGATTTTAATCCAGGCCTTATGGTTCCAGAAGTGGTCTTTTCTCTAAGAGAGAAACTTCCAGAATCTTCTGAAGTCTCAGTGGCTATGGTCACTGGGTCCTGACTCTTTTCCTAGTTGGGGCTTTAGAGGACCCCAAAGTTCATCTCCCAAAGGAATTAGCTCAGCGGATGCCTGCATAGGCCACGCCGGCCCTCCTGCCCTACCATGTGGGGGCTACCCACCCTGGCCTGGGACCCAGAAGCCTGCCCGCAGACGAAGAGAGATTGATTGGGCTTGGGCAGCAGGGACTCAACTCACGACGTGGCGAAGATGACAGAGGTATCCCTTAGGAAAGAAATGCTGTGCATCCCTTGGGAGCTCACGAGCCCGGAATTCCATCTTTGTGGGTCCAGGACTAAAAGTCTAAGCCAGAGCACATTAAAATGCCACTAGTTCACTTCGGGGACCTCCACGTGATGCTTATGTCCATGTGTTTCCTGCTCTGGACGCCATCCCTCCTTCTTCTGACATGGCCGCTCCCCCCAATGGATGCAAAATATTCCCTTGGAGATGGACCTCAGCAGCAAGGGGGAAAGAGAAAACAGGGTCATTTCAACTTGTCTGAGGCCCCGGAGGGAACAGCTCCTGGCCCTCGAAATCTGGATTCGAGCTGCCATCATTTCCATATGTGCAAGTTGGAATACAGAAAGGCAGACATGATTGAAATTTGCATTTAAATGGAAATGGTTGAAGGTAAAGGCCCAATGTTTAGAGAAATGAGAGTATCCATTTTTCTAAGAGGGAGGCCGAGTGTTATTGTATACCATTAAGGTGTCACTGAGCCGAAATACGTTTAGAAATATTAGACGCCGCTGCTGTACACAGAGTGGTGACTGGCATTAGGAAATGACTCAACGCCATGAATGAATCGAAGCGAACCCTGCATCAAACACAGTCGCTCATAATGTTGCCTGCCACTGCCACCAAACTCCAGCCCCACTCCCTAAATAGGAGAGGCGCTATTAGACAGCTATCTGCTACTTTTCGGTTGTAATAAATGCCAGAACTGGTTAGTCAACATGGGACGACTCGGCAACATGGACCACTTTTCATAGGATACAGGCATTCGAATCTTGAAATGTTTGGCTGATGCTTTATGAAAAATGTCACATGGATTTAATACACATTATGCAGACAGTTAATGGGCCATTAGAATAATCCTAAAGGAAATAAAGGCTAAGGTTGTAGGAAGTGTCTGGATATAATACATTATTCTGTGGAAACAAGAAGCCCTCAGATATTAATAACTTATAGCAGTTCAGCTGTATTCTGTTCTCATGCCATGTCTGCCATAGGTCTCACGGGCTCTACTTCTTACTTTCTCACGGTAAGACGCACATCGATGGGTCCACTGCCATCCTGACAGTGCTGGTCAGAGAAGCAGAGGGACAAAGGGACCTGGACAGTCTTTTACATACAAATCAAGACGATAACTAGCAGCGACTCAGTTTCTTCAGCTCACAACTCACTGACCGAAACTATAACATAGTTCCTGGAACAAATTTACCCTGCAACCAGAAAGCAGACACTCGGAAATATTGAAGAAACAGATCTCATGACTACGCACCACCTTCTCCTCGATGCTCTCAGATGAGAGGGCCAGCGGGAAACCAGATCCCCAGAATGGACAGCAGCAAGCACGACACCACCCAGAAAGCCACCCCTGAGAAGGGACGATGCAGAGAAGCAAAATGGAGCCAGCAAAGAAGCACAAGGGAAACGGAGTCTCAGTCAACTCACAAGCGCTGCACGAAGAGAAAGATGGCGGCCGGGAGCGAGTTTTGAAGCTGAGACATGAGCAGAGCAGAGGGAGGGCCGGGGAGCAACCGAAGGTGGGACCCCGGGGAGCCAAGGCCCCAGAACTCCTGCCGGCGGAGAGCTTCTGCACTGGGAAGAGTCTGTGATCCTTGCGAGTCAGGGAGACCGCCTTAAAAAAAAGTCAGATGGAGCGAGACTGCAGCCGAACACCACGCTGTCGGGCTAGTTCAAAGAAATAAACAACAGATAAATAAATAAATACAACAAAACATGACAAAGATCACGTCCAGAGTTCACGGACCGCTGTCAGCCAGTGACTTCTGCGGTGTCCTGCCTTTTGGCCAAACAGGGAGTGACTGGTCATCTTCTGGGCATTACCTACTCTATGCAAAGTGAATAATCATTTGTTAATTCGTTCAGAAAATATCTCTCCAGCTTTCTATAACCAGAGCTTAGGATGATGGCTGATGCGTATTAGGTATTTAATTCAATAAATGTTTATTGAAGGGCTCAATGATTGACTCTCTCCTTCTGAGCTGAATTCTGTACTACAGGCAGGAAGAGAAATGAGAATGACATCAGACATCACCGGAGCCGCTTACACATAGACCCCCATCCCAACAAGTCAAATCACAGTGGGGCCGATGCTGTCATGGCAGCATAATGGTCCATTCTACTTACACTAGGCCAAATACTCTTGAAAGTGCCTTACATGTATTAATGTATTTAGTCCTTAAAACAGCCATACAAGCTGAGCATGAGATACGTACCCACTATATGGATGAAGAAACTGAGGGCTAGCGGCCTTACTTACTTGCTCAAGCATGGATGTCACGGTTTAAATCAAGGTACCTGGCTCTAGCACCTATGACTACGAGGAAAACGTAGTAGGGTACAGAGGGGGATGTTGCTATTTCTGCAGACAGTGAGAAATGATGCACGCTCTGGGAAAATCTCTTGGTGGAGACGTTATTTAATGTGGGCGTTGAAGCATAAATAGGTGAGCACCAAAAAGAAAGGGGGAGTCCAGGGACATGAAACCCAGAAGACCCAGGGACTGATGTCCCCTCACACTGGACTGTGTGAGTCCTCCAGGGCAAAGGCCATCGCTGTTCTCCTGGGCCTCCGTCTCAGTATAGCTCACAGTTAACACACAACCCTATTTTATTGAATCTAAGATACCACCCATTGTAAGATGAAGCAACACTCACACGCCAGAAAGGAAAAAGAAAAAATATAAGAGCGAACATTGACAATAAAACTATGGCATGATGCTTTCTTATTACTTAGAACTTTTATTTTATACTTACAGGAAGAAATCCTTTACACTTAAGTAGACAGATTTGATCATATATCACTCTTGTGATAAAAAGAAAAATATGGTTATGGTAGTCTTAAAACTTGTTCACAGATTGCAACTTTCCTGAATCCCTTCTTCGCAGTTAGAGTCTGTGTGTGTGTGTGTGTGTGTGTGTGTGTGTGTGTGTGTGTGTGTGTGTGTGTGTGTTGTCATATAGTATTATCTTCCCTGCCATCGAGAACATTAGTGAAGCAGCATTTTTTTTAACAGAATCCGTAAACGAATTAAGGTCATTGGTGCGGGGCTAGTAAGTCGTTTTCACAATTACGTGGATCTCGCCAGTTTTTGGCTCTCCCTGGGGAACGGCACTTAACCTGCCCAGTTTCCCACCTTCCCACAACCATCTGCGTCCTAGGGTTTTAAGGTGTTGCACCATCATTTCCTGGTGAACGTTATCCCTGTAACTCTGCAAGCTGCCATGCTGGGCACACACATGCAGGCCGTGACCGCTGTCATGATTGCCCTAGGTACAGAGTGAGGCAAATCTGCCATGTGGGCGTGTCATTGATTTTAAGGTGGATCCCAGTTTCATAGATGCTGAAGGTGCTTCCCAAAATGCCTGAAAGGTAGTCGTAGGAGCCGAAAACCTCTGGTACATAAATAGATGAATCAGAATTTGAAAAACCCTGAACATTAGGAAAAAAAAAAAAAATGTGACTTTATCTGCCAGATCACAGGCAGTCCCTGAGGTTTTTGCAGTGGGAACACTTGGGGTACATGGGGTGCGTGGGGCAGGTTCTGATCTTGATTTTAAAACCAAGAACTATGGGGAAAAAAAAGACCTCAAAATTTAGGAATTCCATTACCTTAAATAATTAGGGGTTGTCACATAAAACCAGATGGAGTTTAGCTGAGCTGATACTATGGATCTTTCCTGAGGTGAGGAAAACTTAGGGGACCAGCCACCCAAGGCACTGGTGGTGACGATTTGCATGCTTTCCCTGGAGTCAGGGGTGTCAGAGACGGTCCCCCTCCAGGCACCTCGGAGACCGTCGACGCTGCCTTCCGTAAGCAGTGCTGGAACTAGGTGTAGATCCTAGGAGATATCCAGGGGCGTCTAAAAAATCCTCAGGACATCTCAAGGCTGTTTAAAATATCGTAAACTTTATGTTTATGGATGGAGCGAGTGTGGCCTCATCAGCCAAATCCTGATGCAATAAACGACTCTAGGAGAATCTCTCAAAGTCAGAAAGGGACTATTTCAAAGACAAGGATATAACATAACACCACGTATTACTAAGTTATGGAAAACAGGATAATTCATAGTCAATAGTCACATTAGCCGACATTATCAGGAACTGGTTATAGACCATGAATTCTTATTCTTCAACCTCACTCCATGAAACAGATGCAATTATTGTCCTGTTTCACGGATGAGGAACCCAAGGCTCAGGGGTTAGGAAGCCGGTTACTGGAGCTGACAAGTGGCGGAGTCTGGATTTGAGGCCTGACAGTCTGGCTCCTGGGCCGCATACCCGCAGGTGCTCAGGGCACATCCCACGTGTCCAGCTCTGACCCACGCGCCCGGGCTGCTCTAGATCCAGCACTCGGGGGCCCTCGGGCAAGTCAGTGAACTTCCTTGGTCCTCAGTTTCCTCATGTGCAAAGCGGTGGTAGAAATATGAGACGCCATGTTAAGGAGTTGGAAAAGTGTGCAGAACAGCACCTGGCCTGGGGAAGGTACTCAGCAGACGTGAGCTCAGTCGGATGACTTACTGCTTATGATAGCAATGGCCCATCGCCCCTTCTAGCAACTGTTTCTAGTTAATGCAACAGTTAGCTGTCACCTAGAGATGCCCCCGTCTTCCCCCATGTGACTTAGTTGTCTGAACTGGACTAGATGCTGCCTCTTAGAACTCCAAAAGTGAGAGGGCTCACAGTTCAGATCATATATTCTCTAAATCACTTTTTTTTTTTTTTTTTTTAGCAATGAACCCGATGATCTTACAATGGCATGAAGGTATCGACTCGGTCAGTGGTTGGCAGACTCCCACTGACAGGCCAAATCTGGCCATTGACTACTTCGTATGGTCTGTGAGTTGAGAGTGATTTTTAAGATGTTTTAACGATTGGAAAAAATTAAAACAAAAGGATAACAATATTTTAGGAGGTGAAAATGATATGAAATTCACATGTCAGTGTGCATAAATAAATTTTTATTGGAACACAGCTGTGCTCACCCTTTGCGTAGTGTCTGTGGCTGGTTCTGCTCTGTAGCAACAGAATCGAATAGTTGTGACCGAGACCATATGGCTCGCAAAGCCTAAAACATGTATGACCTTGTCCTTTAGAAAGAAAGCTTACCGACCTTTGTCTTGGTCATCTGTAAGGAAGGCAGCGATGGAACCGACATCCTCTCCCTTCAGGCCAAAGTATGCCCCCTCACCCCTTTACTCTGTCCCTCTGCCCTCCCCCGCCCTAGACCACACGGCCCAGGCCCCGCCGACACAGAAATGCCTCATCCATGCTTCTCTGTTGGCTGCCCTAAAACCCACATTTTACACTTGCCTTACTTTCACATTGGAACGTAGTTTTGTATTCCTTCATATTTATTTTTATTGATTGATTTGTCGATTGATTGATTGATCGATCGATGGTTTGATATCTGATTTAGTCTTATCCATGGGGCCTTGGATCTCCGTCACTAATTCTACCAGGCTGTCGCAAGAAAGTTATTTATGTGGACAACATTCTCTAAATCTGAATACTGAAATTTCTCTTTTCATCACCAACTTTGCTGAGATATTCAAATGAAGGCTCAGCGAAAAAAGAAGAAAAAAAGAAAAAAAAAGACTCTGCATGAGAGAGAATTCACTAGAGTAACGAATTAACTGTCCTTTCCGCCTCTGTGAGTTTCATATCTCTTTCAAAATGTTTGTGTCATTTCCCCCACACATGAAAAGTAGCCCGTATCACATGTAGGATATGCCATTAAAGATTTCTCTAACGTCCACCTACTAAAATGACATTTTCTACTTGGAAAGACTTCCACGGCTTGCACTGCTGGGGACTAAAAATAAGATTTTAATTGAAATACAGATAAGATAGAAGCCTTTAATTTACCTTCTCCCTAAGCAACAAGACTTTCCTGGCTGCATCTCGTAGATGGCTTTTTCCTTCTTTCTTTTTCAGCCTGGACTAGAGTAAAATTATCTTATCTGCAGATGAAATATTTTAGGGATTTGGGGATTCTGTGTGCCTCAGGACAAAGGACAGTGTTTGTGAAAAGATCACTGTCCTCTTTTGGAGGCAAATTCCATCCTTATTGAAATTCTGATGTTAGAAAAAGTCTGCCACCTCATTACCATCCTGCATGCCAGACATTTTATGTGCTCCTATGGACGGGGCATGAGAATATTAGGGCCAGAGAGAGAAGAGACATAAGAAGGTTTCTCCCGCAATCATGTCAGATGAGACATTTTTCTCCACCAACAAAAGAGTTTGTATAAAATGGGCTGCTATAAAAGTGAATCATGTTATTCTTACTGGGGGCTCCAAGGGACAATTCATTCTGGACCAGGAGATCATTTCCATCACTTTCAGAGTAAATAACACAGGTTCTTCTTCTCAGCCTCCTGTCCACGCATACACCAGGGCTCCACTGCCTCCAGCCAGCCAGCTCAGCGCCACCCGCCCCAGGTCTGACCCAACATCAGGGACTGATAGAGGGGCACATAAACCACACGACACAGACTTCCAAGGCCAAAGATAATTGAATTATCTGGTTGTCTGCAGTGATAAATACAAGTCATAGAAGTGGGATGGATAGTACGTTTTTACTGCATTTCGGGCTGCAGTTCCAGCTTTTGGTTTCCACGCCGGCATCAAATGGCTACAAGTCTGCTGTGTCGGCCGTTTCCGGCCCAGAATAACCCCTCAAGCACCACCTGAGAAGCAGCTTTGAAATCACCTGTGCATTTCCTAGATGCTAGATGATACTTTGTCACTTCCATGTGGAACGTGATTTTACGAAATGTTCGACTTTATGGTTGCATGGATTATGCAACTTTGTTAGTTTTAAATTAGGTTCAAAGGCAAGTCATATTTGTTAACAATGTGTATACTTCTTTTTTTCTTTTGTCCTTAATGGTCAGATGAGTTCATTGTGCTTTTATTTGACAGTGCCAGTCTCTACCTTTTTGGCTGCTTTGTGGACCCAGGTAAAGAATTCCCAGCATCAAAAACATGTCTGGTTTTTAATTCAGTAGAATATGCATTGGGTAGACCGGAAAGCAATGCATATCGGAAAAGACACAAGAATCAGTCAGAGTTCAAGCAGATATGAGTCCCAGCTCTTGGAAAGGTGTTAAAATGCTCCACTCCTTCGCGTCCAAAATGGCAGACATAATGCTCATCTGAAGGGCTAAACGATGTTGAATTCACCTAATGCTCATACAAACACTTGACATCGACTCTGGTACAGCAGACACACCAAACACAAATTTACTCCGTGTTTTTCTGTTGTTAGTAGATGGTTTAGCTGAGAAGGGAATTATACCATTTCACTGGTATCCTTCTTTGTTTCCTAATTGATTCTCCTTCCCAGGAGAATGGGGAGGTGGAGAGGTGTATAATCTGCAAGCTCTAAGAGAGCAGCAGCAACATGCATGTGTCCGACGTGGGGTGGCCTGCAGCAGGCCTGGCACCCGATACCTTTTACCTGAGAGAAGGTGAAGATGTGCCTTACTTAATGATGAATACCCTCCATTCCATTAAAAGACTAAAGGAAGATACAAGTTCTAGAGTCAGCTCTGCATTAATGGGACAAAAGTATTTCTTAAGAATGTCTCGCTGTGCAAAGTTGTACAATAAGAACGACAGCATTACGAGGAAACAGGCTGGGTCAATGGCACGTTGAAAAATCGCAAGGTAAGACCTAAAAGAAAACATGTGAAATGGTTAAGAAAATGACATGAGTACTACAATCAATATGGCCCTTGCCCTAGAAAAGAGGCTTGAAGTTCACTTACAGGACTAGGTACAGGAAACGTTGAAGCTTGTGAGCTATTGTGAAGGAGCAGGAGAGGGATTATCTGAAATCAGGAGAAAAGTTGTAGCGTGAGAGGTGACTTGGGTGACTCATAATACACATGGTGAACTGGGGGTGGGGGGCAGCTATTCGAGGGGCGTGCGCGTGTGTGATCTGTGCATCTCTGTGTGGCTCCCTCCAGCTGGATGTCGTTTTCTGCTTTCACCTAGTGTTTCTTGCAGAGGAAATGGCACACAAGCAAGTGCAAAATCTGTGTAATGTTCAAACTGCTGTGTAATAGATCAATCACATTGAAACCACTGTGCATTTTCAAAACAAGCATTACAGCAGAACTGGCCGTATGTCAATTATTTGAGGGATTCTCCTACAGAAAGATGAGGAGGCTGGTTCCTGGTTTCTCAAATGGTGGAGCCATGGGGAATAGCATGGGGAATAGATAGATGTCAGAGAAGGCAGCTCCAGTCTGGATATGAAACACAATGTTGGAACACTTAGAGCTGCCTGACCGCCAGTTTCTGTGGGAGGCAGTGGCTTCCACGTCTTAGGGGATGTCCAGGAGGGGACGGCCATCTGTAAGGCAGCTACATGGAGGGAATTCTCGATTGACCTCTGAAAGTCTCGCCAAGTATATATTAAAAAAAAAATAGTAGTACGTTTTAAGCTGTACACATAGAGGCCAAGAAAATGTGAAAAGTCAAATACGAAGTCAATAAAATGTTCATTGTGTCCCCCAAATGCTAAATTTGTAGAGTGCGTGTATGTGTATAAATACGTTAGCTATTCGTAAATGAATGGACACTATTGTTTGGATAAGTACTGGATAAGGTAGCAGCAGCCCCTGAAACAGATGAACCCTCAATCATCAGTGATTTAACACATTTCAAGTTATTCCTTGCTTAACTTCCTTCTAAAGTGTGTGTTCCTGAAGGAGAGAGTGCCTTTCAAGTTCGCCATACTTTTCTTGCTCAAGCCAGAAGGGGAAAGAGCATGGAAGATGACGAGAGAAGACACACGAGCCTCGTGGGAGGGAGGCTGGTTAGCGAAGTCTGCTGTGTGCTCTGGAAGAGGGGGCACACCCGCCTCAGCAGACCTCACATTTTCCATATCGGTCTATCAATCCCAATACGTTGAAGCAAAGTCAACTCACTCCAGGCCGGGGAGAAATAAAGCCGGCATTTATTACACACCTATTATATGCTTGATTCCAATACTTGTACATGTGCACAAATTGTTTATTTAATAATAATTATAATTCTGCTGCCATTGGATATTGTTCTTCCCATTTTGGGGTGGGAAAATTAAGATCATACAGAAGCAAGCTGACAAGATATTGTTATTTATATGTCAGAGACAGGACTTGAACTCCAAACAGGAGATGCCCATTCCTCCTCTTCCACTGTGGCCCTTTGGAGGAATTCAACTGGTAGCTTTGGGCTCAAGTGGGAATGAGTCTTCAATTATCAAGATTCAGACATCCCTGGACGCATCTTCAGAGACGGGGAGGAAAGAGAAGAAGCGAGGGGACCTAGACATTGAGAGGGAGCTGGTCTTCAGTTTGCTTGTTCAACAAGAATAACTTGGACATACGACTTATTATCCCCCCAAATAAGTGCACAGGCTGAGTACTCAGACAGAGCTCGGTTTCCAGACTCTCCTCAGCCACTTGCAGCCTCCTGACTTCTGTTAAGCCAACTACCCTCCTTGATGTCCAATCCCTTCAACTAAAAAACAGATAATCAACAAATAATCTTTCTTTTCTGGAGTGAGGTAATCCTATGTTAATACGAAGCAAGCAAGTGAATGCGTTTTTAAACCCTTCAGTGCTATATAATTATCATCATTACAGAAAATAGCCATTTGTTTTGCAGGAAAAAAAGAAAAGAAAAGTCATACCCAAGGTGTTTATGAGGAAAATACAAAAACTTGATTCTGAATGTAAAGGGAGGGAAAAAAGAGTCTACTTTTCCTCCTACTGTTTCAATAATAGCTATTAATATTTTTCAGTCTTAGAGATTGGTCCTGGAGACTTACTTTTCTGAGGTCTTGTTGCAGCTGAAAAGCCCCATGGGAAAAAATTTCTGGCCATCTAAGTTAATAAACTGTAAACCAACTTCTTTTTTTTCAAAGATAAAGAAATCAACCCTACAACCTTTGACAAAATGATTGTGTTAGTTGTAAAATTGCCAAATGCTAGTTACTACATACGTCCAGGCATTAGTATGGGGAAACAAAAAATATACATAGAGCCAGAGAACTTGTTTTGTAACTATCTTCTTTTGTTGAATTTTCGTTCCCCAAGTTATAATTCCTCCCTAAGTCATCAAATATTTGGTGAATTTCTGATGATGCTTCGCCACAGGATAAATCTTGAATTGAAGAAAAAGAAAAGAATTAGGGCTTCATTCACCCTTCTCGGCAACTCCTTCTTCGTTGGCCTTCTTTGCCAGAGAGAATCTGCTTTCCTCTGATACTTTCAGAATGAAGGGGGAGGATGGGCAGTGTTCACCATCCTCCAGGATGTAATATAACTCATCATTTCTCTCAAGTAGGCTAGAGCATAGATTCCATTACTTCCTATAACAATGAAGAAAGCAAGGCTTAGAGAAGCTAAGACACCCATGGCTGTGACATTAGTAAGTGCCCATGCCAGAATTCCAACACAGGCCTTCAAAGGCCATTCTCATCTTTTAAAGAGATTGTTGGGTGCCTAGCCGTACGAATCCCACCAAAATTGGACTGTCTTATTTTTTGTTGGGTGTATTATTCAGGGTTACCCAGAGAAATGGAACTAACAAGATGTATATATTTTGAAAGAGAGAGAGATTTGAAGGAATTGGCTCATGTGGTTGTGGGAGCTTTGTAAGTCCAAAATCTGCAACATAGGCCAGCAGTCTAAAGACCCAGGAAAGAGTTATAGTTCAAGTCCAAAGACCATCTGCTGGCATAATTTCTTCGTCTTTGGGGAAGGTCAGTAATCGTTCTATTCAGACCTTCAACTGATTGGATGAGGCCCACCCACGTTATGGACATTCTACCTTACTCAAATTCCACTGGTTTAAATGCTAATCTTATTCGCAAAACACCTTCACAGACACATCCAGATTAATGTTTAACCGAATATCTGGGCATGTTGGCCCAGCCAAGTTGACACATAAGATCAACCATCTCATGGGCGTAATACATGATGGGATCTAAAGTGACAAAGAGAAAATTCCCCAAGTCCAGAAACACTTTCCTTCGTTCAGAAACCTCTTGAAATTTCGTGTTTGCGTGTCATCCTGTCGAGACTGAGGTCTATTGTCTCCAGGAAGTGATGAAGATCCAGGTGACAAAGAACACAGAATTAACAGAATTAAAATATATATATATAAAGACAAGCTATCATCTGTGAACCCTAGATTGCTTAAATAGTCTCAATGCTACGTATTTTATTTGAAAAATAAACACCATAATGCATGATTGTCATAAAGTCCACAATGCGTGATTATCCATCACCAACGTGTTCCTCTTTATGAACTTTCTTTTCTTTCATTTTGAACTTTATTTTCTTTTGACGAGGAAATTGTTACTTAGCAGCGACGCAAACTGTCGATCCTGCAAAGCGTGATCTTTGCATCGCTGTCGTCTGCACACAATGCCACTGGAGCACACGGCTGTCCCTGGAGGCCAGGTACTAGATGGCCTGGTCCACATAGGTCCCTAAAATTACTGGCACAGCTGTCACTACTGGCCTAACTGTTCTTATCTTTACAGTTGGGTAGTGTCACTTGCATTTTGCAGATGAGGAAACTGAGTCTCAAAGAAGTAAGGTAGGTTTCTTAGGAGCACACAGCTTGTAAATGGCAGTGCGGGGCTGCCAGCTCATGCCTATCTGTGCTGAAACCTGTGTTTATGACCACTAGCTAACCTGCCTCTTTCTTAATCTTCTCCAAGTTATTTTTTCTTTTGTCTCTAGGATCTTTTTTCCCGTGTTTTTACAGAAGGGTACCTTGGGTTAAAAATATTTCTTTAATTCAAAATAAGGACTCCACCTCTAGGCTGCTGGAATATTGTGTGTCTTGATCTGGGTGGTCAGGCGAGTATGCACATATGTAAAAATCCATCAGCCTATGTATCAGAGATGAATGAGCCGTAGGGAGGCATATCAGGCCTCAATACAGAATTGAAAACCAAAAGATGGAAATTTAAAAAAAATAAATAAACAACAAAAGACAAAAGAAAGCAAAAGAACGGAGCAAGGAGGTCAGAATCACAGGATCCTAGAATGTGCACGCACGGCGATGCACGTCAAGACTCGGACTCACAGAAACTTGTTTTCTTTGCTCTGATGCGTTTGCCACATGACACTGTCACCACTTGCCCGTGGGTGTTCTTTTGTCCCCCCACAGGACCATGAGCTCATCAGGGACAGCGCCTGGCACATTTTGTCTGCGAACACGAGCTTGTGGGGTGGGTAAATCGTTTCTCTGCTTTGATTCATTTCATTTGTACAAGTTAGCATGGTATGAGTCAAAAACCTCATCATCTATGCCAACGGGCCCTTGGCGAAGACATTTATTACGCACCTTAATTGACAAGGTTATTTCTTCCCAAATTGCCAGACACCCACCTTAATCTTCATAATAATCCCTTTCTTACTCCGATAAATGCCCACTCACCTAAAACACGCTGGGTAATGATGTTTATTACTCAACAATGAAAATATTGTTATTTACGGTTATAATCAGGGTGTCATCAAATATAAACGCGCATGTTTGGTGAGACCCCCTCAACTGATTGTTTATGTAAATGGAAGCATTCGCTCATCATCGCATCCATTTTGGGAGGAAACAATCAGCCAGCACGTTGTTTCTCCTTGTAATATCTTTTTAATATTCAGTTCACTGGAAGCCAATCTGCAACAAAAAAAAACAAAAAAAAAAAAATTAAAGGATGTAAAGCTAAATTTAAATCTATAGCAAAACAGAGTTGTCGTGCCCCGTATCCATTGGCACACTGCAGGCGGTAGCTCGGCTGCTGGTCCTCTTTGCTGGAAAACTTCGAATGGGCTTCCCATCAGGGATGCACTTTGCTGGGAAGATGCAGCCTGTCCCAATGTCTCCCACTCGGCCCCACGTGGAAGAGACCGCCATCCAGCAGACGTAACTGCTTCCACTCTGCAACCGGCCACCTTCATGATCTCAGGGGCATCTCATTCACACGCAAGGTCCTACGTAACTTATCTGTGAATGGAAAGCGAGTTGGGCTGTAAGTTAGAACTCTAAAATATGGGTTCATGATGACTATCTCAGTGGACAGATCTCAGTGTACTGCCAAGAAGGGTGAAAATGTCCTGGCTCTAACATCTGAGGGTCTAAGTTTACAGTAAAAAGGGAAAGGCGCCCCCGGTACTATTCTCTAAGGGGTTATACGCTTCTTCTGTAAAGGGCTAGCTAGTCATAGCTTTAACTCCGTGGTCTATACAGTCTCTGTTGCAGGAACCTGATTCTGTTCTTTTAGTGCGAAAGCAGCTACAGAGAACACGCCAACAAACAAGCAGCTCTGTGTTCCAATAAAGCTTTATTTACAGAACAGGTGGCTGGCTAAATTAGCTTGCTGACCATGAACCCTTGGCCATAGAAGATATTCTTTAAAAAAAATTCTCTGTGCAAATAAGTTGGGAAACACTTCACCCCTTGTCTCTCGTGGACATTTATCAAGCACATTAACCCCTTAAATGGACCAAGAAATCCTACTTCAAAGAAACTGTTGCAACGAGAATTTCCCCAAACTTCTCTGACCTTCCCTTGCTCCCCCCGCCCCCCGTGCCCGCCCAAAGAACTCTTTCTCTGAGAGACGCTTCCCTGAAGTGTGTGCTCGTCAACAGGCTCTGGATGCTGAAAAAGAAAGAGTTTTTGCCCCACTTTGCTAACCCTCTGTGAGCCATCTTCTGCGGGGACAGCAGTGGGGTCTGGGGAAGCTAACAGATCGATCAGAAAAGTCCCAGGATTAGCTGATTGGGACGCTTTGTCTGCATGGGCCGAAGACAGCCGAGAGGCAGCCTGATGATCTAATGGAAGGATCGGTTTAAGACTCCGAGTCTTGGTCTTCAGTTTGCCATTAATTAGCTTTGTGGTTCTGGGAAGCTGCTTCGCTTTTCAGAATTTCATCTGCAAATGGCTTTCCTCAGCTGGAAAAGAAAGAGATTTGCTTGGGAAGGCCCTGAGGGTTTGCTTGTGTTGTTGTGATTGCTCCAACTATAGATTCCCTTTTGTTCTGTCTTCAGGGGGAGATGGAATATGGAGGCAAATTCACATACGGAAATGAGGACCAGCACTTCCTTTGCCATGGGCTTCCCTTCTGGGCTTTCAATTCCGTGAATTAAAAGGCTAGGATCTTCTTTCAGGACTCAAAACCATGAGGGGCCAGGCCCCAGCAGAAAGGCAAGGTCAGTGGACTTGTACTCAGATGCGGAAGTCTTCATCTGAACCCCGATTCTGCATTTATTGTGCATGGGAACTTCTTCTTCCCGGCCTCAGTTTCCCAATGTATCACTGGAGACTGTGAAGATCAAATAGTAATTTCTAAACCGTTGTAATAAGCAGAGGATATTATCACCGATGTCATTGCTCCTACGATCACCGTGGCTACTCTGCACCAAGTATAAAAGGCAAAATGAAATTACTTTGTGAGCATTAAACACTTAACACAGCTGGCAGAGCCACGGAGGGATCGGTAATCATCAGAGAGTGTGTAGACTAGCCCGCTCCTCTGCAAAACGGGAACTTTTAACGCCCCCTTTCACCCAAAGACACGCTGGGAGAATGATTTGCAATGTCTCAAACATTATCAAATGTTTCTGACATATTATATATAAAAACAATACTGACGACGCTGCTAACGGGACATGCCTCACGTAGGAACAAGGAGCCAGCCTCGGTTTCTGCAGGAAAAATATGCGAGACATTCAGGACAGTCTATGCTACTGAGAGATATAAAGAAATTGGCCTCGAACCCAAAAGTTTGCAAGAATATTAAAAAAAAAACAACAACAACAAAAAACATGATTTTGCTTTCTTGAAAATGTATCCAATTGAATTTCCTTTCAAACGAGAGCTGAGTGATTCCTTCATTCCGGTTCGGGCCCAGCTTCATAAATACCACCTCTGCACAGTGTATTACGCACATCATTTATTCAGCAGATATCATAATATATTCAGGGCTCCTCTTAGGGAGAGAAATTTCAATATTAGATAAAAATAGTGAGATGGCGGCGGTAACTGTGTTTGTCTGGTACACAGAGTAAATAGGATTGTTAGCGATTGCTAAAGGCTTCGGGAAAAGATAGGGAAGCGAACGTAGCACGTGCCACGTTCCGAGCCAGGCAGCCGCACAGGTTCAAGGAAGCTTGATTACCTTCTGCCACCATGTACTTCTAAACAGACCGGGAGATGAGTTTCTCCTTTCTTATATTTTCTCATAAGAATAGCTGAATGTTATCCTAATTGGAAATCTGCTCAGATTTAGAAACAGGCTGGTATTGCCTCCTCTCCCCAGCCTTCCATCCTCTCTCTCTCCCTGTACCTTCTCTCTCTCTCTCTCGCTCTCTCTCTCTCTCTCTCTTTCTCTCCCTCCCCCACCAGTCGCACAGACATGGACATACACGCACACGATAAAGTTCAATGTCACTCAAGAGTCAGAGGTCTTGTCTAGACCCTTATCACAAGCTAGCCACGTGGGCGTGACCGTTGCCTGCATCCTCAGTCTCTCTGAACACGTGTTCTTCAATCTGCACTGGCAGAGGTTGGGCAGAAGACTCTCTGGGCCTTGCTCATGTCCTTGCTCATGTCCTATACGCTTCAGAGCTAACCTATCTTGAGCACTAACCGACCTTGAGCCTGGTCGTGTGCCACGCCTGCACTCACCCACAGGATCCTCGCAGCCCCCTGGGGGATGGTCAGCGTTAATCTCTCTATTTGATAGACGAGGAAACCCAGGCAAAGAGAGTGGACCTAATTGGCTCAAAGCCACCTCCAAGAAGTGACCCAGCCCAAATTCCTACTTCAGCCACGTGGTTCCAAAATGCAGAACAGAGAACACCACACAACCTCCTAGGAGACGCAGATCCGCAGTGAAAGAAACTTGGCCAGACACGAAAAAGGAGTGACTTGCGTGTATTCCCGAAAGAACACGCGAACAGCCATTCGTGTACATAACACGCTGCTTGGCACCAGACCGAAATGAGAATCAAAGAAGAGTCCCATTGTGTCATCGGGAGCCCTGTAGCTCAGTAGGCAAGAGTGGACCTGGGTAAAGAGAGATGCAATTTAGGGGAAGAAGTCAGAACAGGAGAAGAGACACTGCTGATCCCAGACAGTGCGAGGCCACCAGAACTAGAGGGGCCAGACGTGCTGATGAAGGATGCTCCAGGTATGGAAATGGGAAGCGGCGGGCCAGGTGGAGGGAACAGTGGGAAAGAGCACAAGGCAGGAGAGTGAGAGGTGGGCAGGCTGTAGAAACGGGGGAAGGAGATGCTCGGGGCTCTTTCCTGCAAGAGCAGGGAGAAGGGAAGGCTGTGATGGCGGGCTCGGGCTCGTTTCTCTGTGGTGCTGTGGTTCGTTTTTAATAAAGCTGAGTGCCAGTGGAGTGCGTGGGGTGGCTTTGGGAAGTCCGTCGAGTTTTGCACAAGGATTCTCAACCGAGTTGATGACGAGCAAGGTTGGAGGCAGACAGAACCTGTCATTATCACACTTATGGAAGGCCACCAAAGCCCTATGAGGGTCCAGAATGCCTTTCTTTCTGATCTTCTCGGTGTGGACAACATGGATTAATATCCGAGAACATAGAATCTAAATTATTATGATGAACTCACCGCCTGTTCATTCTTCTCGTCTTTTCTTCTGAGGCTACCCACCGGACAAACGGGTGGGTAGAATGTGCCTTTCACTGTGCATGGTCCTGCTGCTTCTTCCCTCTGCTCTTACGCGTGGGGCCCAGCGGGGAGCATGGGGAATCATCGCAGTCTGTGGGACAGGAACTCGCTCTCCCAGCGTCGTTCCGGCCTCATTATGAACTTCGTTGTTTTGGGACTCACCAGTAATAGCTTTTGCGCTGTTGTTTTCTCAAGCGTTCTGACAGTTTCAAAACCGAGAAGCATGACTCAGTCCTGGTGAGGGCTCGATTCTAGTCTCTTGAACGAAGAGAATGAAATCGCATATGTAGGAAGACTCCCGATCTTCCTTATTCTGTTCACCCGCCTTCAGAACTAAGCTCCAAATTGCAGTCTAGTCTGTGCAGACGTGTGTGTGCGTGTGTGTGTGTCTGTGCGTGTGCGTGTGCGTGTGCGCGTGCACACGCCCGCGCGTTTTTTGCTTCTTACTCCTGGAGAGTCCTCTGGCCTGGGGCTGGTTGCCTTCATCTACACGTTCTGACTTAGCCCTGTTATTCCTGCAAGGTCAGCTTCCTTATCTCCATTGACACATGAGAGAGCTGAAGTTCAGAGTTATTACATAGAGCAAAGAAGTATAGGACATAGTTTAAAAAAAACGCTCCGGACACAAGTGCATCTGATTCCCAAGTTTTCTTTCTTCCCGTTGCACTCGGTTTGATTCTCCCGAATAAAGAAAATGAAGCACACAAGCCGAGGGCGTCAAGTTCAGTTTCACCGTCTGTACAGTGGGATAGTAAAAGGTAACTCAGACACTGACTGAGAGAACCGAATTAGCCACGGCTTGAAAACTGCAGGGGATAAGGAGGTGCCTGCAAATGTTAGTTGAATTTAAACCTGGATCTTCTCCTGCCGCTGGGTAGATAAAGGAAGAGGCTCGAGAGGTCAAATGGCTCAATCAAGTTCATACAGCTCATTAACGGCCTTTTAACTTCAGCTGGAGTGCAGAATGCTTGGCAAGGCCAAGCACCATGAGGTCTTAGGCTGGCTTTTCCTTCGCTCTCATCTTCTAATCCCATCCTTGCCCTTGTCCACTTCCTTTGAAATACTAGGTAGAGAATGAGAAAAACAATGAGAATCCGGAGACCTAGGTTTGCATGTCCTGCCTCCTTTTCTTCTCTGTGACTCTCAGATGGTCTCTTGAAATGAAATTCAGTTTCTTCCGCCATTAAAAAAAAAAAAAAAAAAAAGGAATCGGAGGGAACTATTTTGAGGTTGTTAAATCTTCACATCTCCCCTCCTCTCTTTCATCTTAACCTCCTCCTGCTGTCCCCTACCATCAGGACACCCAAAGGACATGGCAGAGGCTCTGCCTGCATCCCCAGAGAGAGCGTCGGAGCTGGATTCCAGCTCAGGATTCCCCAGGGAGATTTCGGGCCAAGGTGCTCAGGCTCAGCTGCTGCGGAGCGACTCTGAGAGCCTGTGTCTCCAGGACGTACACCTCAGTTAGCACTCTGCTCCGGAGACAGCGTCGCACCAGCCAGGCCTCAAACGCCCACAGCGTGAGCCGTGACTCACGCTGCCTACTGTCCCTCTCTGGGGCACCGTGTTCCTTGCTGCTCCTCAGCAAGCCGCCAACGGAATTTGCAAATAAAGGAGGGAAAATGGGACCTGGGGAAAACGGAAGAGAGGACAGGAAAGAAGAAGGCGCAGGGCCAGCAGGAGCCGCAGAAAGAGAAGCAAACGAGCAGAAAGGCAGAAGGGGAGGCAGGCGTGTGACACGGGAACAAACACAAAAACACAGATGGGGACACGTCGGGAGCAGAGATGCTTACAGTTCAAACCCCTGCGCTTTGCTGTTTCGAATCTCCGGATTTAGAATGTCCACGGAATTAAACTGGAACTTACGCGTTTACCAAACACGTCACCCGGTCACCACGCTTTCTTCTCTGGGTCCTTGGGTTTTTTTTTTTTTTTGGGGAGGACGATTACTTTCCCTATCACCAAGAGGACACTGAGTCTTACACAAGATCATTTTCCCGGAGCTACTAGGGAGGTAGGTACCGATCCAGGCCTGACCCACTTCAGAGCCTGTCCTCAGCTGCCCACCTCCCGATCCAACCCTGCCTCCCGCCCTGAAAATCTCAGAAACACGACTGACTTCCAGAGTGTGGAGCTCACTTAGAACATGTGAAGGAAGATGGTTCTCAGCTGACACCCCATCTGAACCTGACACCCCAATTGACTTGGGGACCAGGCCCCAAATGCTCCAGGAATATATATGTAATTTTTATTACAGCCCAGAAAATCAACATCTGCGGGAAAAATCACACACCTAAGAGGCAGATATGACTGCGACTCTGATAATTAATGTATGCTAGTTTCTCGGTTCATCGTCTCACCACACGTATACCAAGGGCTGGGGAGTGTAAGCAGTGGGGACTATACGATATTAAATCATGACAAGCTCTGTCCTCCAGGAACTTAGCTCGTAGTGAAAGACTTCGTGTACATGTTTAATATCTCTAAAAGAAGATTTCAAAAAGGAAGCAAAGAAGGAAAAATGCCAGCGACCTGCACGGTCTGGCTAATAGCATATGAGCTTTAATCAGTCTGGCCTCTTTTACGGACCAGCTTTGGAGTCCAATTTCTTTCAGACCCTCAGTTTTCTCATCTGTAAAATGGAGCAAGCAAGAGTCACGTCACCCAGTTGCCAGGCAAAGTCAAGGTGATACACTTGAATACAGGAGTCGATTCGGTATCTGGTGCCCAATACGCGTACATGTCTCGTTTCCATTCCAAACAAGAATATTTTTTCCGGTTTTGATGTGATGCTATTTTCTTCTCTGCGGCCCTCCCCTTCCATTCCTAATAAGTAGAATAAAAGGGACAGTGAACCGGGTAGGGAAAACATGTCGAAATGCTGCAAACTCTGAAAATGTATCTTTCCAAACTGTGCAGCTCGGGGCTGGCAAGGTGACCAGGGCCCCCGCCACCCGTGCAAACACAGTGCTGTAAAACCACACGGCTCATGCGAGCAGTTTATGTTTGTTACGTGCCAAGCGCCGAACAGGTGCCTTTAAACAAACGACGCCTGTGAGGAGATACTCGAGGTCAAGGCCAAGTACCTGTGAGGGTTTCCTGGATTCCCGTGTAGACGTGTGCTCATCTCGGGCCCACCTGCCAGCCAAGACCAAGCTAGGGATCCCCCAAGACAGAGCCTCCTCTGCCTCCCGCCCCTCCCTCTGCAGCCCTGTGGCCCGCGGCACCCACAGACACGCCTGCCCACGCCACCAGGAACACGACGCTCCACTCAGACGCTAAGCGTTTTTGTAAGGTGGCACAGCACATTTTTTTTTTCCCCCAATCAACTTCATAAACGTAACTAATAATTCCATTCGCCGCATGACAAACCTACTAGCTCACACCGAAAGCAACTTAAATGCAACGGGCCATAAAAATTCCCTCCTAGGCCCGCGCTGGATGCCGTCGTTAAAAAAGGGAAAGGATGACAAAGTGAAACAGAAAACGCCGTGATTCTTTTATGTGAAGATTACATTTAAAAATAACCGACTAACCGTCTGCACTTTTTGGGAGGCGGGGGGCTGACGTCTCCAAACGCATTTAGATTGATGCAGACTGGGGCTGAATTTCCCGTGCTGAGTAAACAGTCAAGTATTCTTAATAGGGATTGCAGTTTCTCGACATCTGTTAGGGAAAAGGGAATGGGGAAACAACAATTTAGAGTGAGATTGGTTTTGTTAAATGCATTTAAATTCCAAGATTAGTGGTGTTCTTTCTTTTTCAATTAGCATTTACTTGTAGAAAGGTTACAGATGAAAGGGCTGGGGAGGAGATGCGGTGGGTTTTTCCCTGGCTGAGAGGGCAGGGAAACAGATTTACTAAAACAGGAAGAAAACATTAGACTTAAAAGAACTCCATACCGGTGCCAAAGCGAGATGGCAAATCTCGAAGGGGAAAGCGTTCAAAAATGAAAGAAAATTGAATAAAAATAACGCGAAGTCGGATCCGGATTTGAGGTTTCTGTCCTCTGGGGAGAAAAAAAAAATCAGAAATTGCTTTAGAAAATAGAGAGATTTGTATTTTCCAAGCCAGTTCCTCAGTGAAATCTGTGTTACTTCCCAGATATATGCCATGGTTCCGTTTGAGCTGTAACCAGCGCCGTTTTTTTTTTTTTTTGATGGAAACATAAACAGAGACAAAAAAAAAAAATGTAGGGAATGTTTCACCTGTTTTACTGCCATTAAATAAACCCTCATCTGCTACCAAGCTGTTTTGGGTGACATTTGTTAAATAAATACATTTTGTGGGAGACTGGAGCAGTAAAGTATAGAGATGAAGTCTCCTAGATTCTCAGTACCCTAACCCCCGTGGTAAATCCAGATTTCCATTTTCACATAGGTATTTTATGTCTAAATTTACACAGCTACCACCCAAATTACATACCGTTGTTATTAAAGCTTCTTTCATCTCTCTCTCTCTCCGCTCCCTTTCTCATTCCCTCTCTCCTTCCCCACAAAGCATCTCTATTCAGTAGTTGTTTTTTTTTTAAATCAGAGACTAATTCAATATTTGTTTTGTATTTCCACACAGATTTAATTTTTTAATCTATCAATGTGTGTATTTTGAGCCTGTCTGCGACCTTTACAATACTGTTAGATCATTGTGTTTATTTTAAAATCTTTGAATATTATCATTTTTAGTTAAAAACTAATAAATTAAATTAAAAATTTAACGTCCATTAAGGCTGTTCTCTGAAGTATCGCTGCGGATACCGTAAAGACACCAAAATGGATTAATGTTTCTGATGAATTCCTACGCAAGGTCACTGCAATTTTGCTGCAATCATAATGGGGCGGAGGTGACGGACAGAAGTTCTGGATATGGAGTGCTGATGTTGCACTGGCTGGACAGCCGGATGCAGCTCAGTCCCCAGCAAACGGAGATCCCATTCGATGATTGCTAAAGAGATGTCCAGTTCTAGAACATTCTGTCACCAGACTGTGGGCACCAGGATGCCTCCATAGGCGAGGTTCCTCTGACTTTTCAGCTTGCTTCCTCTGAGAAATTTTATATGCTGATTCTTTTCAATTATCTGTCAATTTTCAAAATGCAAATAGAAACAAGCATGTCATCACTTTGGTACTCACCAACTGATTTCTTCCAAGCGCCCAGACCATGAGTGAGCGCAGTTCAATATGTTCTCTTCCTTTTTTTGAGTGGAATTACTATTACTGAGCAGATTTTGGTCAGCTTCCAGGAACCCAGTGTGTGGAGAGGCAGAATTTTATTTTAGATGCAAAAGTTGGTTTGAAAAATGTGAACTAAGCCCAACTATATCTTTGTTTCATCTTTCTTGCTAGACATATATTATTTTTCTTAAAAAAACAACATTTCTTCAACTAAACACATATGCACATACACACACGATTTTAGCCAAATTAGGATTACTGCTTAGAATGTTTTTAATTCTTCTACATACTTACAATACAAAGAAGTATAAAGGAAAAAGAAAAAATGTTCAGTAAACCCAAGACAAGATGATAACCAATAATAAACATTTTGGCCTCATTTCTTTTCATCATCTCTTATATATATATACACACATTTCACAGAGCTGAGTTCACTGCATTTTGCCCTCAGCCTCATCAGCAAACATTTTCTTATATCATTAAATGTTATTTATTTACATAACTTAATACACATATGCAACACTTTACCTAATCATTCACCTGTGTGGGGGCATTTTTTAGTTCCTTTCTTTCTTTTTTCTTTTCCTTCTTCATGATTACAGCACTTAAATAAACCAATTCATGGAAAATAGCTATCTATGTTGGATTACTTTCTTAGAGTGGATTCCTGGAAGTAGAATTACCAGGCCAAAGGGTACCCACATATTTAATGTTCCCGACGCATATTGGCAGATTGCCTTTCATAAAAATTATACCAATTTACCCTCATGCAACTAGCACATAAGAGTCCCTGTTTCACAGCATCTCCTCTGTTCCAAGATTTTTTTTTTAATGTCTGCAAATTCTAAAGATTGAAAAAAAAAAAATGGTGACTTTTACCTGAAATAAGATTTAAAATACACCGAGCAATAGATTTATTTATTTATTTTTTAATTATTTCATTTTGTCATGAAATTTAAAAGCTTACATCCAGGATGTTTTTGGAACAATAAACACTATAAAATCACAGTGCTTCATCACACAAAGTAAGTTGTATCGTCTGAAAACCTGGAGCATGTTGCCCGCTGCTGGAGAAGTCCTTCTAGTCTGGGGACTCTTTCTGGAATCGAGTCATACTCCTTTTTTTGCATACAATTTAAGGCAACTTGCACTAGATTTTCAATGCTTGAATTAGGGCACTTTTAAGATGGGCATTTCCATGACCTCACATTACCCGGCTTTGGTGCTTTGCCAAAGAGGAAAGGTGGAGGGTGCCCTTGGCCTTTGGACAGACACTTTGAGTTCGAAGAGGAGAGTGAAGAGATGCTTGAGAACCCAGTTTACAACAATCTTTTTGAGGCTGAGCCATCGGAGAACACTCAGCTAAGCGACCAAGAGAGGCAGCGAGGACACAGTGGAAAGGGGCAAAGAAAAAGCCACCACGAACGGAAAATACAAGAAAAACCTTCTCCGGCCTAAGGACTTACCCAGGACCACCCAGAGATCATTGAAAAGCACCTTTGTGCTCTGCTCTATAAGGATCAAGAAGGAAAGATTCGGTCAATAAATGCTGCTTTTGTGTCAATGTGTGTTATCCCCCCAGGCGACTGTGTTTTCCAACTTAATGAAGTCAATCCTATTCCCTGACGTTCTCTGCTGGCCCGTCCTGTTTCCCCGCTAAGAATCAGCATACGATCATCCTAAAAGATCTCAAAATAGCTTTAATAACTGAAGGTGGATTTTTGTGGTCAAGGGAAAGATCAATCCCTCTCTAAGCAAATTTCAGCGTACAAATTAACACCCAAAGCGTCTCCGCGTATGTGACCCTAATCATTCATACTTCATAAGAAATTGCCAGCAGTAGCGAAAAGGCAGTCCTGCACCACTAATTATTCAAAACCCAAAAAGAAGGTGGAAGAGGCATGCTATAAAGAAAAGGAAAGAAATTCAGGAACCACCTACTCAAAGAAATGCGCCCCCTGCCCAAATCTTCAATTCCCCTGTCAGAATTTTTTTAAACTGAGCATACCCTCTTGAGACGATGGCATTTTTTATTACAAGAATATTCCTTCTAGTGATCAGTTCCCCGCTTAATGAAGTGTCCCCTAAATTAAATCTACCCTTTCTGAAAGGTTACTCCCCAAACAAAATGAACAGGAAAATGCTTCTAGTCCATATAAATGTCATCTTGCCCTCCAGTAAATCTGTTTTAATCACTACTTTTAAGGAAGCAGCCCAATCGAATAGGAGGGAAACTCAATTACTCTCTACAGCAAGACAACTGTCAGTGGGGGTCACAAACAGTGTCTTTCAGAGGAGCCTTCCTCTGGAGAGATGCAAGACACACTTTGTTCTGCAAACGATTTGTCCTTGTCCTTTTTCTCACTAGAGCACCACCTCCCACAGGCGAGAAGGAGAAGAAGCGATAGCAATTGAGGACTCGCTGTACCGATGCTTGTTCACGCACACTTCCTCACCAATTCCTTACCACAAGACTATTGGAGAACTATTTTCCCTTCTCTTTATAGAAATGGAAGTGGGGTCCCCCTTCAAGGTCATCTGGCCAGAAAGAGAAGAGGGGAGACTTACACCCAATTCTGTCTCATTCCAGAGGTTCTTTCTGCTCTGGCTAAGAGGTACCAACTGTTTTCGCCTGAGCTTTATACGCCCATTTAAAAGAAATAGTCAATGTAGGAGAATGAATCAATAAAATGAGACCTTGAAGAAGAGTGAGACAAAACCTGCTCCCCTGACACTTCGAAGCAATTCTTCAGAGGCGCTCCTGGTGGCCACAGGATGCTAATGACCCCAAAGGCCTGGAAGACGGGCTGAACCCAGGACGAGGCTCATGCACCCCGCACTGACAATTAAAGGTCAACCAAATACGGCTCTAAATGACCACTCCAGAGGATTTGGGTTGGAAAATAACAAACAGCAGGTGCCTCCTGAAGCTGAGTCCAAACAAGCGTGTGCCTTGGAAGGGGCTTCGGCGAAGGCGCTCAGATGCTTTGCAAAGCTAATGCGTAGAGACAGTCTTCAGTGCTTATGGTTTTTGGAATTAAGTTGCATGACTGTGCCTTGCTCTCTCAAATGTGTAAATGTGTAAATTATGCTAAAACAGATTGCCAATGCAAGTTGAAGAAATAAAAAATATGGTGCACTCTCACGGTAAGGGTACAGGGGTGTGGCTTGCTGCCTGACGTGACAGGCAGCCTCCAAAGTCTTCGTTCTTGGGGGTTCTGGAAAGGATTATTAGAAAGGAGTAATAAAATGAAAAGTAGTTAGATGGGTTTTTTAAGAGCTCTTTTGCATCTGAACACAATCTCTTTTACTGGCACAAAAGAGGTTATGTAAATTATGTGTGTTATATAAGTCCTGTTTCCAAGTCATATTTAATTTCTCCAATTCACCATATCCTAATAGAAATACCACAATCATATGCCAAATTCTGATCCCTAAGATGCTCAAGAATAAAAGATGGAAAAATACCCCCACCATCATTAACTCCAGTGGGGTATGTGTGTGTGTGTTCCTGTTATTCATTTTAATGCTGCCTCAGTTTCTTGCAATAAGGATAGTAATCCATTTATGAAAATGTCATAAGGCACAAGATAGCCCGTTTCTTCAAAGAAATGAAAGGGAACACTTAGACCCTCCAATATTCCATAAGACTGAATGCCAGTCATTTTTGTAGCCTGAAACCCTTTCATACAATGAAGAAATGATCTGAAAACTGTGTTGGGCCAATAATGGCTTTGTGAGTCATTGAGGCCAAAGACATTGCCTGTGTCCGATGAGTCAGGTTTTTAAAAGACATCCAGAGTCTAATCCTTCCACTGGAAAACTACAAACACCAGCGACTTCCCAAGATCACACAGCGATTCTGCCAGAATACGTCCTAACCTACCACTAATGCCTCGCCCCGTGGCCTTCTCAGTACAGGTTATCATTTGGAGAGTCAACACAATCACTTTGCAAATTGAGCCAGACTGTACTTCTTCAGCTTCCAAATGTGCTTCAAGAATTAGGTATGACTCTAGTTTCAAATAAAATGGATAACGAACACTGCAAATTTTCCAAAAGGTCACAAGTTGCACAATGACAAGAAAGAAATTTAGATTCTACATTTATAGGTAGGTCTCTACAGCTTAGTCGAGAAGTGGGATCACGGTTCTGTAGAAAGGCTTTGACACATGCAGCCAGTTTAATTGGGAAGGAGATCTGGGATAGGAATGCCAAAAATGGCGATGTCTAATTGTGAGCAAAAGTTTCAACTGGTGTTAGGAACCTTCCAGATTTGCAATTTTTATTCTCCTGTTTCTCCCTCCCTTTCTTTTCTATTGTTCCCTCTCACTTCCTTTAATCTGCTCTGATGAGAACGAGACGAGATGCTGGAGGTGACATCTGAATTGGCAGTGCCACGAAGAGCTATTTTCCCTCTAGTCTTAACAGGGTCTATACTGCAAAGCGCAATGACGGATTCATGAAAGGAACTCATACTCTGGTTAGATGCATGAAACCGTTGGCCTCTACAAAGAAGAAGGGCAAGCACGTTTGCGTTAATGACTTTGGGCTTGGCATGGTGTTGGAAACTTGAATCGGATCGTTCCATATTTTTCTTACAGATACCATCTCAAGCCCTGGCATCCCACGTTTATGTCAGTTAACAGTATTTCCTTATTTACACACAGGACTCCTGGGTTTGTGAAGGAATTCTAGTAGCTGAGCAAGCTAATCAGAAAGACGTGACATTTGAGTGAACCAAGTCTGCCATCCCATGCTTCCCTTGCTCATCTTAGCCAGTGATTTGTAACCAAGGATTCGTGATGCTCCAGTGCACTGGAAATTATCTAGAAACCTTAATAGAGACTCCAAGAAGATTTGATTTTAAACTACCATCACTTATAAATAAATATAATTATTATATGAAAATACTTTGTCTCCACATCTGTTTAGCAGTTATTCTGTGAGTCTTGTGAGATCAAAGAGTATACATTTTATCTTTATTTCTTTTTTAAAATTGTTATGGTCTCATCACCTAGGACATTTCTTGAAAAGACACATTTAACAAATATTAGGTAAATAAATGGATGAAGCATGAAAAAATCAATCGAATAGAAAAAGACTAGTTGTTATAGAAATCAAAGTAGACCTCTGATGATTTGAAACGGTTCTTTGCTATGTTCCTGTTTCTATTTTTTTAAATGGTTTTTGTATCTGCAAATTCTGCATATGGTTTAGTTCATCTAGCCTTTCAATTTAAATATCCAAATTAAATCCCAAGAGACTATTATAAAGATTAGTATATTAATTAAAAAGTATGTCCTATAAATTCTTTAAGTACTTCATTTTTATCGAAAGTAGCTAACTATAAATAACTTTTGAAGACAAATTTTTAAGCTCTGGAGCACACACTGTGTGGCAGATGTCATTCCGAGCATTGGCATACATATCATTTAATCATCCCTAGCAGTGCATATAATGTCAGCTCTAGTCTACCTCCTGATGTCTCACTCCCAAATGGAGGACCACATCCAAGGTCATTCAGATAGTGGTGGAATTGGAATTTGAATTCATGTGTGTCATTCCTGGTGACCGCATATCAATATAAAAATGAAATATTCTTTTTAAAATAACTCAGAATTCTTGAGGATCAATCATGAGTGCTCCATATTTACCCAGACGCTCTGTCAAAGAATGCCATTTATCAGGAAACTACTTCACAAGAACTTTAACAATTTAGCTTCTCGAGTGATTGATTTCAGAGTTGACTCTCATTAGATTCTTGCAGGCTATGTTTAGCAAAATGGATTATATAATCCATTCTTTTGAACTGAATTTTTATTATCAAATATATTTTCTAGTCAACTAGTCATAATTGAACTTTTTGATGGCTCCAACTTCAAAACTACATCTTACATAATTTTAAAATTCGGCACTAAAAATATGTTGAGAAACATAAATTAGCATTTCTAGAGGGGAAGAATGATGTATTATTCAAGTTTGCTCTGAAAGACTGGAGAACTGTAGACACTAACGTGGTGCGATTGCTCTAACATTTGCCAGCATATGACTGTAAATAACTCGGTTCGTCTCGTTAAGCCTCGGTTTTCTCATCTGTAAAATGGAAATAATAAAAGCACACATATTTCCTTTTTAAATGGCCATGAGGCCACAGGAGAAATGGCTGCAAGAAGGATTTCTGAAACTCAAAAGCAAATGTAAGCCCTAGAAAGATCTCACGATGCTATAAATTAGATCTGCTTTCTCTGTTGGCTAAAGTAGGCCAAATTTTGCTCAGCAGAACAATCACCAGCATCTACTGAAGAACTGATGCTTCTCTGTCAGTAATTTTAAAGAAGTCCATCAAAATGGCGCTACCGCCACAGAGCTATCACTGTGACCACTCTATTGTTTTCGGTTGAGTCCACTGTCTTTCACTCTCAAGCATGGAAAGGTAAAGAATCTTTATTAAAAAATATTATGGTTATTAACATCATCATAATTACCTTCCAATGATTAAGATGATCATAATTATATTCTTGTTCTGTCTTCTGTTTAAAATATAGTTTTTGTGGGAGAGAGCCCCATGATGCCCTTGCGACAGTCAGACTTGTACCATCTTAACCTGGCATTTTTCCAGCCAGGGTAATTGCATTCTGCTCACCAAAAACTCCCCGTAGTTATCCCAGGAGAGTATCTCCCTCATTTCCTGTTCAAAACTAGCTGTGCCGTGGGGCTGGCTAACAGCTGTCATGTCGCTACCCAGAGGTGGCTGTGTTTCAGCACGGGTTGGAACAAGGCTTGGATATCACTATGGCCAAGAATCCAGAGAAAACCAGTGGAGTATCTAGGCATTTTGTTTTTCTCTTAAAAAAAAAAAAGTGTTCTCAATAATACTTATCAGTTGATTCTATAACTTGGAGGTAGAGAAAGAGGGAAATATGTCTTTATTTGTGCATGTATTTTAAAGTAAAAAGAGCTCATCGTTACGTAAGATCATAGATCTACATCTGCCACATCCCCAGTCAAGGAACTAATAGTCTATTTTATTTTAATGCTTCATAGTTAAAGATCACCGATTGTACTCCTAATGAATTACTGAGTTTCTTGTAAGATTCTCTATTTAGGGCAAAGTCAACATAAAACCTAGACCTCTTTCTGAACTGTGATCCGCAGATGTATTTTTGAATGAGACCATGATTCTGTTTACACGATATTTAGCGAAAGGGACGATGTGGATGTTTGTGGCTTCATGCAGGCCTCCCATAAAACCCCATGCAGAAGATGAAACACGACACCCGCTTTGTAATCCATCCAAGATCCTATCCCCAGTCCATACGTTTCATATGTATGTAATCAACTTTTATTGGTTCTTGAATTACATTCTGCGAGCACAGAACTCCCCTTTGCCAATTTGAGCACAATAGCAGAGCTTGAAAGTGTCGTTAATAAAGGGCCGTGTGGCTTGAGCACAGTGAAACGTTTATAAAATCTCTTGCTTGTACCAGTTTATTTTGGTAGGAGCAAAGCTTTAGAGAAAATACTTCACAAAAACATAGGACATCAAAATGAAAAGCTTGGTAGACTGAAGTGAGCAAACTTTCATTCATTCACTCATTTATTCATTCATTCTTTCTTTCTTTCTTTACTTCGCTAAGTGCTTCCGATGTGGAAGACATAGCTTAAGCGTACATGACTTGAATCTGGCCATAAGGAACTCACACAGAAGAGAACTAACCCCAGCAGTGAAGAGATTATGGAGAATTATGCTGAGAGAAAAGCGTGCGATCACAGAGGGATGTTTCTAGGGGCAGCTACTCATGCACACCACATGGTCCAAGACCAGAGACTGCCATTCACCTTGGCACAATCAGAATCTGCATCAGGTTGGAGGAGAGGACCCACCCACCCTTTGTGTCTGGATTCACATGAAGCAAGCTCAAAAAATCCAACAGATGGCTACCAAAATATTAACTGACTCAGCTTCAATGAGAAATTGACCTTCCAGTGACAGAATGCTCATGTTGACCAAAATTTCACTCTCCATAGGCAGCTATACCAAGAAAGTCACTGAAGCTCAAAGGTTGCTTGGTGACATGGCCATCGAACTCGAGCCAGTGACGGCATGCTTCCGACATCTGGCTAGGAGAGTCCCATGCATAGCACCACCAGGAGATACTCTGAGCTGAAGACCACTTTTGCTGAGACCTTTTTTTTTTTTTGTCTTACACCTACAGCACCTGGTCTTCCTAGGTGGCCCAACCCTGCTTAGCTTCCGAGATCAGACAGGCTTTGGCACGTTCAGGGTGGCATGGTCGTAGACTGAGACCATTCTTGGAACATTTCCGGGTCTAATTGGGGGGACTTCCTGTTCTGTGACTCAAGTTGCTTACCTATCAGGTTTTCCTCCTGATAAAAATGACCAAAGCCAGAGGTGCCTACTACCTAAACGATGACCTCATCCCGCCCTAACTCTTAGACAGTAATGTCGATTCCTTGACTTGGGTCTGAGGTGTACCCAAGCTTCAGTACACATTTATGGTGAGCTGGTTTGTACCTACAAATGGCTAACCCACCCGCTGTGTACAGATGTGATTATTTTAATTTTCAGAGGCAAACACTGAATCTGAGGTTAGGGAACATGCACGATCTCTAAGAGGAAGTAAATTCTTGTGCAAACCAACCCACAGACATACATCCTTGAGGCTATAGTTTTCTTCTTTATGTCCCATTTGGTCTGGTTCATTCTTTATCCTGCACGTGGAATTTCCACATCATTCACATCTCCCTGACCTTTCTTTCATCTCTGACAATTTCCTTTCCTGTTTTTTCTTCCAAATATTTCTCACATATGCCTCTTTTTTATTATTTTCCCACTGTTGTCAATTGTGAATCAGTTCCTAGCTACTTCCACACTGATTTCTCATATTTCATTGCTACCGAATCAACTCTCCATGTTTAACAAGGCACTTTCCAAACAAGATTCTTCATTCTACTCCGTACTCCTTAGCCTGGGTTTCAAGACTGTACAATTTGACCATCGGCTTACATGAAGCCAACAAAGAACATATTTCAATGTCTGAAGGTCCAAAATCTAGGGCCACTTTTACTAGTTCTGAGCTTAATAGAGCCATGTCAATGGTCTGAACCTCAGTTTTTAAACCGCAAGCTAGAAAGTAAAAACAATGCCCCTCTCCTATGGTGGTTGAGAAGACCCGGAGAGTGACTTTTGGTAGCACAACTCCAGTCCTGAGTACCTTTACCCTGTTTCCCAAGATTCATTTTCCAGCTCATACTCCATTTCTAAGGTAGACCTGGGGTCAATCCCCTTCCCTGGCTATAGAAAGATTTCAAGCTCCAGTTTTGTCCCCAGTTCCTCTCACTGTCTCTTCTGCATTTAGGTGAGAGGAGTGAATCTCATGTCTCTAAGGATTAGAAAAAGCGCTATCACGTTAGCTAGAGGGATTAATGACAAACCATGGGAGCCCTAAAATTAGAAAAATCTGGCCTTGATTCTGTAGGCATTGGAAATTCTGTAAAGTATGAATGATGACTAATATCACTAGGATATGCTACCTTCTGAGGATTATTTACCCCTGACAAGCGGAAATAAAAAGTACGATTTAAAAAAAAAAAAAAAAACCACGGTGCAACTTTGGACCTTATACTGGACAAGAGAGGATGCTGTCCAGTGTACCGGCATCCTCTGTTCAGACCCTTACTCTAACTAGCATTAAAATGACTTAACTTTTTCCCCATACCCCCTTCCTCCTCTTTTAAATCTCTCTTCCCTTTTTCCTTCCTTTCTTCATCTTTCTTCATATTTATTCATTATTTGCTACATGTGGAGCGATTTTATTCCTATTTGTTTTTATTTATTTCTGCATCTATGAAATAAAGTGGACAAGTGTGGTGTCCCTCATTTGTAGACTGTTACGTCAAAGCTCAGACAAGTCTAGTAACTAGCTTAAGGTCACAGCACTAGTAAACGAAGAGCTATGACCTGAACTTTTGTCTTTTAACCCTAACATTCGCGGTATTTCTCGAACAGGAATGTTTTAATCACCACGCAGTCAGATATTAACGAATGTTCCAAATTTCAAACATTCTTGCAACTGACAGGTTTGGGACAAAATCCCAAAACATTGAAAGAAAATAAAACAATATTTTATTGAATAGATTTAATAGATAAAATAATATATTACTGAACGACACATGCATTTACTTTCTCTTTTCTTTTCAAAGGAAGAGGGGAAACCCCTTTTTCTGGAACTGTTCTTGAGTTTCTGATAATTGATACCCATGCCTTCCTTCCATATGTTTATAGGACAGGAGCACAGGTGATCTCTCTCATACATTTTGGCTGGAAGAGCTAACATCAATCTTTTTTTTCTATAGTGATATCTCAACTGAATAAGGACATAAAGTTCTCACCACATGAACTGTCTTCTCCAGAATGATTTCTATATATTTATTACATCAGGAATCTTTGACTTTCCCCCACTGCCACACCAGGCTCTGGCTTTCATTGTGAAGACTGATTTTCTATCTGTGTGAAGGATGCTTCATTAAGAATGGATGACGTGTCTCACAATTCCTCACATTGGGATTCTCAGGAATGTTCACTGGAGCCCACTATTGGAACCCAAAGAGGACTCACCATAGCTTTCTAATCTGAATAGAAAATAGGGTTAGAGAAAGAAAGAAAAATGATTATCAAGTCTCTGGGGCAAATCTCACATGGAATCAGGAATTTAGTCAAAGTACAACAGGAAGCCAGAATTAGGGTTTTTTTTTGTTTTATTTTGTTTTTTATTTTTTGTTTTTTTTCAATGTATCTCCTTATTTTCAAGACTGGCAAACAATTTCAAGGAGAAATATTTTGCCCCAAATCATAAGGCTGACCCATGGCAGTTTGGGATGCATTTCCTCAGAGGCCCCAGAACACTCTCTCATTAGTCATCTTGCCATATTTGCAGAGGACCATGGATGTGGACCCCAAAACCTTACCTGTCAACTCCTCCTCTTAACATGCTATTTCTCCAGTCCTGTATACAGGCTACCTCTTTGGTTAAATAACTGCTCAAAAACCACCTGCTCAGAGACAACTTCGCTGGGCATGTTTTCTGAAATAGATTCTGTCCACTCTGTCTCTTCCCTTAACCTGCTTTACATTTACTTCCCTGTATAAATTTTCAGCACCTGAAAATGTACTGTTTATTACTCTTCCCTTGGTCCACAAGTAAGCTCCACAGTAGGCATATATATATATATATATATATTTTTTTTTATATATATATATTTATATATATATATTTTTT
>NW_024349797.1:19270438-19358652 GCF_902729225.1 Pteropus medius | reverse complement strand
TTTACATAAACTAAGTATTCGGTTGCTATTTGACCAATGAAGTTTGCGTGGTTGAGTGGTTGGATACATGGTTCCATGTTGCAGAATTGTGGGGAATGTATGAATTTATTCAACTTATGAAAGGCACTTAAAAATATGAAGTCTCAGTTTGGTTTCCCCCCAAAGTTTCACCAAAGCGGGTATTTAAAAATATTTATCCATGTCTAGTAAAAGTAGTTTCGGGGTTTCGACCATGGGTCTTGCTGAGTCATTCCATGGCCCCTCCAGGAGCTCGGCTGCCTTGTAAAAGCCAAAACATCTTGGCCCCAGCAATCGTGGCTCTCCCGATGCCAAGGACACTCCAAAATGTTGCTCCTCTGGGTCCTGAGGATCTGCTCTAGTTTCTCTTAATGGGAAAGAGACTATTATTACTCTGCCGGTGATAGTGAGAGCCAGTGAGTACGACAGGAAGCCAAAAACAAAATTAGCAGTGCAGCCCTAGGAACAGAAATGATGAGCATGAAGTGGGAGAGCTGGCCCTCGGACTCCACCGGTTTGGCTGGTTTTTAGAAAGGGAAGATGGAAGGAAATTGAGACTGACTCATCAATGGGACAATACAGATTTCATCTCTTCTGTTTTGTCTCAATCCCCTTATGTGCTTGTTGACTTGTAAATCACCACAGAATGTTGGGGTGTCTATGGTAGAATCACAACAGATGTCAGAAGGCCTTTAGTTTGACCCCAGGTCTGACTTGAGATGGCACGGCCACTTACCGAGACTATTCCTTCATCCGCAAAATGGTCTTCATAATTCTAGCCCCATCTAAGTGGGGAGGGTAGGGAACTGGTGAGTTGGATTTTTAAATACTCCTCGACTCATGAAGTCCTGCACAAACGCACGGTCTCGCTGTCCCCCACAAAATCTTACACAATGGTGTCTCGCTTTGTTTGGTTTAGTTGTTCAAGACAAAATGTTTATCCTGATCTTGCATTCTGAGAGCTCACAGGAATTTTAAACCTAATTTGATTTCTCTGATTCTGGCTTTCCCTCAACTTCCTATTTCAAGAGCGAAACTAAAGGAGGATCTATCTCTTTGGTTTCAGGTTCTAACAGCGGGGCTTTTTTTTTTTGCATCCTGATTGCAAGCACAGCCTAACAAAGCCATATTTAAACGCAGGCAAATGTCACTCGCGTGTTAAAAAGCTCACGGAAGCAAGTCTGTCTCTGCTGAATCTTTGAAGACGCTGCTTAATAAAACTGAGAGATCTTTCTGAAGGTGTCCAACAGAACCTCTGGTAGATTTGTTCTGTGTGTATTTTTGACGATAGCGATAAAAAAAGGGTTGGGGGGAGGCAGGGTGCATCAAAATAGTCATTTGTCACTACAGTCAGATGTCCTCCAGCTTTAGCACAATGGAGTCGATCAGAAAAGATTGGGTATTAATTATGAAGGTACACTTCAATTTATCAGCAAAGGATATCAAACAGGCCAAACGCCACAGCCGCTCATATAATTTATCTCTTCCTTGTAGGGAGGCAGATAGCAACGATTTGCAAATTGCCTCCTCTGCAAAAAGAAGAGAGAGAAACATACACACACAACACACAATTAAGAGCAGATAAGCATCAGACGATGTGTCACATTTTCAGCAGAAAGCCAAAAGTAGAGGTCTTAATCTCTGGGGTTGGTTTGCTGTGAATACTCACTGCTACTTTGCTTGATGTGACTACTTAACTCCTATTAAAATTAATAGGGGTCAGGCTTGATCATCAAGGGAGAAGGGACCTCCTGGCGTGTAGAGGCTTCAAGTAATAAGGATTTGGTGATTACTATATTATTTGTCCATTCATTTTCAGATTATCTTGTAAGTGAATGCTCTTTGTGATCTTTGGTCCAATTATAAAGAATAACATGTCACGTAGGATCTATTTTTATTAGAGACTTCTTAAGAAGCATATAATTTGAGTGGGCATATTGTCAGGATCTTAATGCAGAGAGTTTAAAACTCCTCCCCCCATATAAATCACGTTACTGTTTCTAAACTGGGTGTACCTTTCTGGGACCTCTGACCCAAAGGTCTGGAGAGCATCAATTCATAGAGAAACCCAACCCAAACACTTGGGGATTGGAAGGAGAGGGTAACTTTGTATGAAAAAATCACTTGAACTTGGAGTCAAATGATAAAAGTAAAAATCTAAGGCAGTGGTAGTTCCTCAAATTCTTTGAGGCTCAGTTTACTCTTCTGTTAAGTGGGTGTGAAATCACCAGTCTCAAGGTCCTTTGAAAGAAGACCGCATTTATAAAAGTGCCTGGAATGAGGGGCCGTGGTGAACATGATCATCGCAGACTCTGATCTGTGCACTGGGAGCATCAGAAGCAAAGAAAGAGTCAGAGTCCATTTGCAATTGTTTTAAGTCTTGCATTATTTTGAATTTTACTCATTAAAGGAATTCGAACAACAATAATAAACATAACAACAGCAGCATCACTTTATTGGAGAAAAAAGATGTAAAGGCACAGTGACAAAGAGGGCATTCTTTTGAAACAAAGAAAGTTACTGTTATGAAAATTATGTGGTACTTCTTCATATTTTTCATTTTGCCACAGATTGGTGAAAACAACCTCTCAAACCATCTCTGATCTGCAGGTAAGCATTTGGGAGCTTAAAAACGGACCATCAGGGCAGCTAAGTGCCACAGGATAAGTTCAGTATTTCACAGAGAAAGTTAAGAACTGAGCAAGAAGCAGGTGTGGTTGAGTTCTTTTTACTTTCTCATCTGCTGATCAAAATGCTATACTATGACCTACAGAGAGAAGAAAATGTTTACAAACCATATATCCGATAAAAGGTTAATATTCAAAACATATAAGGAAATCATGCAACTCACTAGCAAAATAAACAAACAAACAAATAACCTACTTTAAGAATGGATGGAGGACTTGAATAGGCATTTCTCCAAAAGAGACATGTAAACAACCAACACAAAAAGGTTCTCGACATTACTAGTCATGAGGAAAATACAATTAAAACCACAATGAGTTATCATCTCATACTTGTTAGGATGGCTATAGTCAAAAAGACAGGAAATGACAAGTGTTGGTGAAGATGTGAGGAAAAGGGAACACTTGCATGCTGTTCATGGGATCATAAACTAGGGAAGCCACAATGGAAAACAGTATGGAGGTTCCTCAAAAAATTAAAAATTAAACTACCACATGGCCCAGCAATTCCACTTCCAGTTCTACGCCCAGAGTAAGTGAAATCATCACTGTCTCAAAGAGATAGCTGCACGCCTATTTTCACTGTGGCATCTGTCATAGTAGCCTAGACATAGAAACAACCTAAGCGTCGACTGATGGATGAACAAAAAACTGTGATGTAGATAGATAGATGATAGATAGATATAGATGATAGAGATAAAGACAGTGACATTTTCAGGAGTGGAGATTTGGGAGGCTGAGAGAATGGGGTGAAGGGTTAAAGAAGTACAATTTAGTAGCTGATGAGTGGTCACGGGCTGGGGAGCATGGCACAGGGAATGCAGTTAGCATTAATACTTGGGCTAGGTGGAGGGTCAGGAGGGGGAGGGAGCAATCGGGGGGATCATTTTACGAACTATATAGATGTCTAACCAATGTACTGTATACCTGGAACTAATTAAAATAAGTAAATTTTTAAAAATTCAGCCATAAATAATTTAAAAATCTTGACATTTGCAATGTGAAATTAACCTATGTGAAATAAGCCAGACAGAGAAAGATAAATACTATATGATTTCACTTATATGTAGACTCTGAAAATATTAAACTCGTAGAAACAGGAAGTAGACTGGTGGTTGCCAGGGTCTGAGGGGAGGGGGAAACGGGGAGATGTAGGTCAAAGGGTAGAACATTCAGTTATAAGATGAACAAGTCCTGGAGAGCTAACGCGCAGCGTGGTAGCTTTCATCAACAGCTCTGTACTGTACACTGCGGAGTCTCTGTGAGAATAGAACCTAATGTGCTCGTCATAGCAGCAGCAAAATGATAATTATGTGAGGCGAAGTGTGAATTGTGGTGAATATTTTACCACATACACATGTATCAAAATCATCACACTGTATACCTTAAACTTACACAGCTTAGATGTCCGTAATATCTCAATAAAGCTAAGCTAAAAAATCAAGTTTGAGAACAAATCAGATCCCCAGATCCCGCCTCCCCAAATGCTGTGCTACATATAATCTTCAACAAGGCTACTTATATTTCTCCGCTTTCTGTCACTCTCAATCTTTGTTCCCATACATGTCATGGGATCAAGTTTACTTTTACTGCTTGGGTTTTTAACGACTTTTTTTCTGCCCGAATTATCCGTTTCTTAGAGATGTGAAAATCTCCTATGATAAATAAAATTTACTATTATTATTATAGTCCTATCTATTTTTCCTCTGTGTATTTTGAGAAAATATTATCAAGTAGAGGCAGATTCAGGATTGTTATATCTTCCTAGAGAATTGCTGTGGTAGGTTCAATCATTATTTAATGAATTTTTTTTCCTAATGCTTTTTAGCCTGAAAGTCTATTTTTTTCTGACATTGATATTGCTCTTCTAGCTTTCCTTTGCATTGTACTTTTACTGTCCTTTTAAAAATCTTTTTACTTCCAAGATTTCTGTATCATTATCTTTATGTGTGTCCCTTATAAATAGAATATAGATGAAAATTATTGGCTCATTTAACTTCTTATTTTAAGATAATTATAGATTTGCATCGTCGTAAGAGATCAAAAAGGAAGATCCGATGTACTCTTTACCCAGTTTTGCTCAGTGTTTAACATCGTGCAAAACTGTTGACAACATCACAAACAGGACGTTCACACTGGTACAGACAAGGTACAGAGGGTTCCCGTCATCACAAGGATTCCTCAAGTAGACTTTCATTGCCACACCTGCTCCTTCCTGCTCCACCCCCTCACAACCGCTAATCCGTTCTCCTTTTCTATAATTTTCTCGTGTCGAGATTGGAATATAAATAACATTAGACAGTGTCATAACCTCTTGGGATCCCCTCTTTTTCATTCAGCACAATTCTTGAGAGATCCATCAAGGTACTCGCCTGTTTTGGTCATTCCTTTCTTACTGAAGAGTGTCACACAGTATGTATGAACTTCAGTTTAACTATTCACTCCTTGCAGGACATCTGGGTAGTTTCCTATTTGAGGCGATTATGAATAAAACTGTTATAAACATGTGAGTACAGATTTTTGTGTGAAAATGTCCAGGAGTGAAATTGCTGGGTCATATGATAGTTGTATGTTGAGATTTTTAAGAAAATGACAACTGTTTACCAGAGTGGCTGGACCATTTTACATTTCCACCAGCAACGCAGGAGCGATCTGGTATCTCCACATCCTTATCGTCATTTGATGTTGTCACTATCTTTTACCCATTCCTATGGGAATCTCATCGTGGTTCTAATTTGCAATTTTCTAAGAGCTAATAGTGTTGAACATTTGTTGATGTTCTTATTTGCTATTTATATTTATCCTCTTTAGTGAAATGTCTCTTTATTTTTTTAAATTAGAAAATTGGACTTTTTTATTGTTTACTTTGGAAATTCTTTATATATTCCAGATTATAGCTCCTTATCAATATGTGGTTTGCATACATTTTCTGCCGTTTTATAACTTATTTCTTCATCCACTTGGCAATGTCTTTTTTCAGAGCAAAAAAAGTCAGAATTGTGATGAAATCCAAGTTATCGATTTTCCTTTTAAGGATTGTTTTTAATATTCAGTCTAAGAACTTTTTGCCTAGCCTTAAACCCTGCAAATCTTTTCTTGTATTTTTTCCTTAAACTTTTATGGTTTTACATTTAAATTCCTTGTGCATTTTGAGTTTTATATATATATATATATATATATATATATATATATATATATATATATATATATATATATATATATATAAAAAACTTAGTTCAAGATTTTGTGTGCTGTTTTTGTTTGCTTGTTTTTTGTTTGATTTTTCCCATTGGATGCCCAGCTGCTCCAGCACCATTTGTTGAAAAGGCTATCCTTCTTACATTAAATTGCTTTTGCACTTTTGTCAAAAATTATTAGACCTAGTTGTGTGGGTCTACTTCTGAGTTTTCTGTTTTCTTCCACTTACCTATGTACCTATTATTCTGTCAACACCTCAGTCTTGATTAATGTAGCTATATAATGTCATGAATTGGGTAAGCTGATTCCTTCTACCTTATTCTTCTTTTAAAAATCATTTTAGCTATTTTAGTCCTGCTGTCGTTTCATATAAATTTTAGAATAGTCTTGTCTATATCTACCAAAATATATTGCTGGGATTTTGATAGAAATTACACTAACGCTGCCATGTCAATACATGGATAAATGACATCTTTACTAAAATGAGTCTTCCAATCCGTGAATATGATATATCTCTTCCTTTATTTTAGTAGTGTTGTATAGATTTTAGTATACAAATACTGTATACTAGTTTATTAGTTTTACGCCTAAGTATTTCATTTTTTCTGAAATATTATAAATGGTATTGTACTTTTAACTTGGTGTCCATATATGTTCATCACAAGTATATAGAAAAAGATTTCATTATTCTCTGTTTTACGTCCTTTAATCTTGCTGAACTCACTATTTTTAACAATATTTCGTAGATTCTCCGGGATTTTCTACTTAAACTATTCATATTTTTCCCTAATCTCCTTATTTTCAACATTTCCATGTCATTATCATTATGACTCTTGAAAATAAAACTAGAAATTATCACTTTTATTCCAATATACATCTTTCTTATACTTAGCAATTTTCATTCACTTATGTTTGTTGTGATCAATAATTAATTTAAATTTAATCTAATAATTTTATTGTTTTATTTAGTATGTTTTTTTTATTTATTTTTTCCTTTTATTTTGTCTTCTATTACATTCTTGGGGTTTTTCTGATTACTTTTTAACCTCTCATTTTTGGTGGTTTTCATCACATTTAAAATACTTACTTGACAGCAAAGTCTAGTCAACACGATTATTCTCTTGAATATTACAAGGACTATAGAATGTTTAACTCTCCTATCTTTTACGATATCGTTGCCTAATATTTTAATATTCTATTCTCTAAACCCATGCAAATTCATCCTTATGATCATTATTCTGTGCGCTATTAATCCATCTGTAAAATCAATTTCTTTGCTTCACATGTTTTTTATATGCTACCCCATCCTGGATTTTGGTGCCCTTCATCTACCTGTATGCTCTCTGACAGTGTTTTCAGCAGAAGTCTCTGAGTCATGTCCTCTCTTGGACTTTGCCTGAAATGCCGTATTTCCCTCTTGATTAATGTTTAGCTATGCATGGGACTTAGTTGAGATTTATGTTCCCTCGGTGCCCTAAAGATATTATTCCGCTGTCTTCCAATCTTTGGTGTTGGAGACGAGAAGTCTGCTGTCAGCTTGATTACTAATCATTTCCAGGTAATCTGACTTTTCTCGCTGGTTGCTTTCAGGGTGCTCTTTGCCATTTCCCAGTTTCACCACATGTGCCTCACTGCAGACCCATTTTCATTTCTATGTTCTTTCTCCATCTCAGTGTGCCATGGCCCAGACTGGGGATAACTAGAACTCTGTCATCTACTCTCAGTACCTTTAGTGCAATGCTTAGTGAACTAGCAATGTGGAGGAGTTCTCTTCGAATTTGCCTCAAATAAAGCAGGCTTGGGGCTCAAAACAAAAGCAACAGTAGCTACAACGAGGGCTTAGAAGAAGTAAAATGTATCGTCAGCTTTCAGAAGAAGAAGGAGCTCTTTGGCAAATTATACCCTGGTACTTTAATAAGACCATCACCCCATCCCCCATAATGGGGACACTCAATTTAGTGTTCTGCCTTGTGACTGCTCTTCCTTGGTCCCTTTTCTGTTTTACCATCCATAAGGAAAAAGGCGACCAAGATCGTCTTGAAGCCCCTTCACGATGCTAACATTCTGGGACCTGTGTAGGGGCTTCAGTTTTTTCCCAGTGTTGAGCAGATCATTCTGTCTCTTCCAGGTGGCTGACAAAGAAGGCCAGGAGAGCAATTACGTACTTAGTGCCAAGACCATGCAAGGCATCCACTGTGTCTGTCTTATCATCGAAAGCCTGGGTTCCGGCATGTCAGCCGCCATGCCTCCTCCCCCTGACTTCCATCTAAGTGATGCTAAGGGTTCACATCTCATTTCTTTGACAAAAATGTCAACGGCATTATCTTATGCATGTGTTGTACAGATAAGGAAAAGTCACATGAAAGAATCCGTTTCATTCACTTTGGGTTTAGTGGCTTACATCTTTATTTTTAATTCAGCAAAGCTGTAGTCTTTGTGATGGAGGTGGCAATGCCAACCCAAGACACCAGTGAGGTGAGTGGGTCACCGTCCACAGTGCGTTGCTTTGTTTTTTCTCAAGACATTTTTCCATCAATCAGAAGGAAAGGGACATTCTTTGTTCTTCCGGGAAAAACACAGCTTGTATATTTTTATACAAAAATTCCCCTATGAAGTAATAAATTTTCAGCACCCAGACCGGTTGGTCATTTGTAAGGTATAAACAAGCTTTTTGTGTGAAGTGTCTCAAGTTCTATCTCCCATCTCAAGTAGGACAATAAGATTTTTTTTGTCCCAGTGTTTTGACAACAGGAATAAGGACAGCTAGCATTCAGTGAGTGCTTCCTACCTGCCGAGAACAATATCAAGAGCTTTCTTTCTATATATATATAGAAAGATATATATATTAGCCCTCATAACAACTGCATGAGATATGCACTGTTCTATTTTCTATTTGCAGATCAGAAATCTGAGAATTATTGACTTGCTTAAGATTGTTTACCTTGGAGGCAGCCGAGCAGGATTTTGACTTGAAGTTTGTCTGAATCCAAAATCAGGCTTTCAACCTCTACCATTCACACCCTGCTCCCCAGTTACCAATGCATTAACAATTACTGTGTTTGCTGTGTTCGCTGTCCTGGGAGCTGGACTTATGTGCTGTACTGACCGCATTGACTCTTTATGAGACAACAGTCTTAGAGGTGGCAGAGCTGAGGCATAAAATCCTGAGTCACTTGTCCAAGGTCTCACCGAGAGCTGGGACCCAATTAATTTGACACCTAGACTTCTACTCATAACCACTGCACTAGACAGCTCAGAGGACCATTGTCCCGTGGAGATGCAGCAAGACAGACTTCTCTCCACTTTTCCATTTTTTTAAGAGAAAATACCCCTAGATGAATGAGAATCACTATTCTTACCAGTTTAACACAAAACAAAGTAAAACAGAAATTGGCCATCTAGCCTACTTTAGAGATGGGGGGAAGATTACACATCTAGCAGAGGTAACTGCAGTTCGAAAAGGTTTATTATTTCTTAGGCATGAGGGTGAAAAGAGGTTAACCTAGGAGGACTCACACAAGAATTCTTCACAGCATCGCTGCAGTGTGTTGAAGAACTATGGGCCACACGCTCACTGCCAAGTGAATAATTGTATCAAACTACCCATGTGTTTATGTAGCAAAATAAACAAATGGAAACGAAGCATATAGAGCAAAGAACCTGAGAATTCCACTTTTAGGAATCTATTCTATGTATTGTATAATACATATATATGCATATACACGTGTGTGTATACAGATATACACACACAAGGCCGTTGCAGCTTTGTATGTGTATGCATGATAGTTAAAAACTGCCAGCAAACTCAATGGGTTTTATTAAATGAATTACTGTGTACACCTGATATGGCGTATCAGACAATTTAGAAAGAAGATAGATATGACATAGAAAGTTTCCCTGAGTCTTTTGGTAAAAGTCAGTTGTGGAACAAAATACATAGTTAGATTCCGATTATGTAAAAAAATTAAAATAAATCAAATATATGTGTATATGTAATCATATATATGTAAATGTGAGAGAAAAGTTTTTAAAAGACACAAGCTTGGTCTCCGATTAGCTCCAGAGAAAAGCATCACATAGCAAGCAGGGGAGGGAGACATATTTTGTCCTTCATGCTTATCTATCGTTTATGGTTATGATATGTGGTTTTTTTTTTTAATTACAGCTAGACTTTCTAAGTGTTGCTATGTAATTTAAAATTTACTCATTGAAATTTCTAAAATTAAAGCTAAAAAGACTAAGTCTAAAGATTCTCAAGATTTGCTTTTCACATGAAGTCCAGCAAAGTTAACTTGTACGACAAAACAAACTTGGTTATTTACTCTTCGCTCTCATCAAGACAATATAGCATTTAACAAGAATCACGAATTAATCTGAACATTATAATAAAAATGTGTTTTTAGCAAGTTAGAGAAGTCCTAGAAATATCGAGTTTCATGAATCACACTTATAGTGAATGGGAGGTAAACTATTTTTCTAAGGTGATTTGGCCGTTAGACACTGAGACCCTCTCTTTTTTGTAGGAATTGTTGCCAAAGTTCAGCTGAAAACTATTTTACACCTGGATTAATCAGGGTTAATAGAATTAGATGAAATCAATTAATAAAGTCAGAATACACAGGGGGAATTGAAATAGCACAACCAACACACACGGCTACGCAGATATAAACAGAAGAGAAAAGAGTCACTACCCACTCCCAGCAATGAACTTTGAAGAGTGATGTAAAGAGCAACTTTACAAAGTCGGTCACCGGTGCACTGTGCAGAATCCCATCCTTTTGTTGGGTACACAGCGTTTTACTGTCACAGGCACGTGGGACAGCTCAATAAAGTGGGTAAGGTGAAACCGCCAAGGGTTTTGGCAGACCCTGGTTTTGGCACCTGCGAGTCACCGAGGCAAGTACACCCGCATTCACTGAACGGGTCGACAACTGCTTCATCCTCACAGCCCTTCCAGAAAGCCAGGGGGGACCCATGCAGTCTGCAATTTATCCTGCTCTAGGTCGAGGACTGTCTGTATGACTGGCCCAGGAATATGACAGTGAGCACACACCAGCAGGGGTGCCTGCCCTCCGTGGGCGCAAAGTCTAGTGAGCCAGGGACACATGTAGATCACATAGGCACATAGGTGCAGATAATCAATAACTGTGATGACTATGACAAAGGAATTCATTCCGAGTGTCGACAGTAAGATAAGAGAACATCTTTCCAAAATGATGCTTGAATCCAGCCTTAAGGAGGGATAGGAAAATATGCTATTAAAAAAAAAAAACAGATAAGAATTAAGTGAGCCTGGAGGAAGTGAGGAGAGTGAGGATGGGAGAAGAACATTCTAGACACAAGGACAGAATGTTCAAAGACAAACTGTGAGACCGCGGACAGTTCTCTCTACTCTCCAAAGGAGGTAGGTAAGTCCCGATAGTCTCATTTTATCAGTGCAGAAACCCAGGCACAGAGAGGTAATGTAATTTGTCCAAGATGCACAGAATGGATCCTGGCAGCATCTCGGTAGGAACTTGGCTCCACCACCTCCTGGCTGTGTGACCCTGGCTAGTCACCTGCCCTCTCTGAACCCTACTTTTCACCTTCGTGAGAGGGAACGGGCAGCAGGAGTCACTTTCACAGGACGTCTTGCTCACAGAGCGTGTGGTGGGAACGCACCTTTGCTCTCTCTTACCAGTGTGACAGGGGAAGGGCCCAGGAGGTTTCGTCAGGGAGCAGCTCTGACAGGACCGGCGCTGTCCGGTGCTCGCTGTGCAGCAGGCACAGTGCTGAGTGCATTATGCCCCTCGTCCAGACCTTGAGACTTGCATGTGACAACACCGCACAGCTCCACTTATAGATGAGGACGCTGGGATGATGAAAGACAAAGAGCTGGCCCAGGATCACGCTGCTAATACTAAATGGACCAGGACTCAAAGCCAGGTCTGAGACGGCCTCCAGCCCACCATGGCCACCTCATCCCCTGACCTGGACCTTGGCCTGAACACTGCAGGCCAATGAAACACCTGACTCAGGACTGTGTCTGCTGGAGGAAAAAGCATCTTTTCACATCCGAACAAAGGGGACTTCCGGTCAGTGGCAGTCCCGCCGCATGTTCTTTGTTTGAGCAAAGCCACACCGTGAGCCCATATTATTGCTGAATTTTCCCCAAACACTCATTGTATCTGAATGAAAGTCAGAGTCTCTCCATGGCCTTACCTTGGCCAGCTCTTTCCTTGCATGTATGCGTGGGACGTGTCTTTAAACTAATAAAACTCCCTTCCCCTCACTTTGTCACCGGAGCGTGGCAGGGACTGAGAGTTCCAAGGAGAGACGTGATTCCCCAGGTATGGCAGGAAAATGGATATAAGAGCTCTGAACGGCAGCAGAAAGTGAAATCCGCTTTCCTGGGGCAATACTATCATCTGCTGTGCCGATGGCCCACGTTTTGCCCAATGTCAACCCTTTTCCAGGTGAGTGCGGTGATGCTTGCCGCCTCACAGGAAGTTTACACGTTCCCTGGGTGATAAAGGAACAGGAATCGGAAGCCCTGCACCAAGCGAGGCGTGATCAGCCCCCTGGAAGGGAAAGCAGAGCGGGCGGGGGTCAGTAGCACGGCCTCTGAGCCAGGAGGCGGGCTCAGACCTCCAGATCTCAGTCTCTCACTCAGCCGCCTCTGTGGCTGGGCCATCACTCACCTCTACAAGCCTCCACTTCCCAGACTTTCGAGGAGGTTCCTGGGGATGCCAGGCAGAAGTGTTCTTTGGATTCGGGGATTTAAAGCAAGGGTGTAGAGCACCTCAACCCTCCTGGCACTGGTCTAGTGTGTCACCGCTGTTCCTGGCACTTGTCATTCGCAACGGGGTAGAGACTCTCTCCACCCAAATGAATGATCTACTGGAAGGAGCTGTGCTGCCTCTAACCCAAATGGCCTCTGACCAGAACATCCTTCCTCCTCTTTCAAATTACTGATTCCAGATTATTCTCTTGATGGGTCGAATGTCCATGTCACCTCTTCCAGGAAGCCTTCCTTGAATACCCTAGCCTAGGCTAAAGGACTCTTTTCCAGAAGTCCCTAGAAATTTTATTGTAGCACTTATCACAGTGTGTCATATCTAGCAGATAACCTGTTTTTTTATTAGACTATGAGTATGTTGCATACAGAAATTACATTTTATGAAGTTCTATATCTTTAGCATTTGGCACTAAGCCTGAATGTAGTAGGTACTCTATGAATAGTTATTGTTGAATGAGTGAATGAATGAACGAAATGGCCCGAGAAGATGCATTACTGGAGTGGGAGAAGCACAGGCCAGCCGAGCAATCTCTCTGCACACAAGATATACACTGGCATGAGATCCTGGACGAGTCACTTGGCCACCGTGTCTAGACAAGCTTACCTCTAAAGCAGGAAATGATACTGACCTAATTTGCATTGCCAACGCCCTTTAGAACAACTAAATAATTGGAAAGTGTTAAGAAAATTGAAAAGAAGACAGAAATGTCAAAAACAAAAAAAGCAATAATTCACAGTAGCAGATGTGCTCATCATTGAAACAGCCAACACAAGCCAAGCTGAGGGTGCTGGCATGCCCCTTGGGCACGGCAAACAGGCAGGTCCCTTTGGGGCACAGCTAGGCCCCACCGTCACCCCACTCAGTCACAGTGTAGATGTCCTCAGCCTCCACTAAGAGCAAGCCGGCGTCTTCCACTCTTTCCAAACCCCTCACATTATTATTTTCTTCTGTGCCTTCAAGCCAACCTGGGGGAAGCTGATCGCAAAGTCGGAAGTAGGTTTTAGGGTCACCAGATATTCACGGCAATGAATTCTCATAAAACAGAGAGAAGGAAACAGTGACAAATTCTTTTAATCTGCCCTTGCCAGCCTTTCTGTGCTGAGAAGTTCTGCAGGGCTGGGCTGCGGCCCGGGAATTTAGGTCAATGGCATTCATGCTGCCTCTTAGAACAGAATTTTTCTGCAGCAAGTGCATGGTTTCCTGTTATGACTTGGATCTCGCCAGCAGTGAGGTGACTGTAAGACTTCCATCCTGTTTGTTTATAATTCTTAACAATGGGCTTTTGGGGAAGGAGGGACCGACGTTGCAAACGTTCTGACGAGCGGCATGCGATGCCGCCTGAATAATGCATGCCCACTTTGTGTGTGTGCCCGATGCGGGCCCCAACACGGGATAATGCTGAAAGCTTTGAAGCACCTGCTCTGAACAGCTCCGATGACAGCCATGAGTCCAGATAAGATCTGAGCCCTGCCTCCTCCCCAACACCCCGCTTGCCATGCCGCCCCATTTCCCTTTCTGCATTTAAAATGAGCTCTGAGACTAAGCCACGGAGAGATCCTGTCACCGCCTTTCGTGTGGCTCCCATCAGTCCCTTCCTGTCTAGCCTAACCTCGGTTTAGAGCCTTCTCAGAACCTATGAAGGTATAGCAAGGGTGGCCCCCAAATGCCTGTCCCATGGGAGCCCACTCTAGCCCCTGCCAAGCCACCCTCCACACAGAGACAGCTGGTAGGATCTTTCTAACAATAAAGTAGCCACCCTGGGTGGATGCAGCCCCAAGGGGATGCGACTTCGATTTAAAACCCTGCTCATCCTCTCTGCAGGTGTGCCTCCATCCCGCTTTACACCCTTCAGCGGTTCCCTTGACTGTTTTCCAGTCATGTTTGAACTCCTCAGCTTGGCACATAAGGCCTTTCATGATGTCTTCGCTGCTGGTTGCAGCCTCCACAGCCCCCAGGTCTCGCTGCGGCCGCCCCAGGCTCTGAGCTTCCCTCTCGGCCCACTTGCATTTGTTGTCATTTGGGAGCCGGCGTTTGTTGTCATTTCTATCCATCAACACTGGCAGCAGCCACAACCACAACCATACGATAGTGGTCAACACTCACGGTTGATTCGTTCATTCCAGGCATGCCACACTCATTCCTCCGCCGAATCCTCAAAACCACACTGTGAGGTCTGTACATTTCTTAGCTCAGTCATGTGTAAGCCCACGGAGCCTCAGAGTGATAGAATTTCTCCTCCAAGGTCACACAGCCAGAAAGCCAGCAGACAGAAGATTCAAACCCAAGTCCATTATCAACCACGACATTGCATCACCACTTACGTGACCCTGTGATTCATCTAATTCTTACCCTATCTTAAAGATTGCACAAGTCCCAGCAAGTCCGAAATGCCTTGTTCAAAGTACAAATAAATCTATCCTAGATCCCTCTCCACTTAAAATGCCAAGTCTTCTCCTTTTTTGCACAAGCTGGGATATTGTCCTCATCAAGGACACACAACGTAGCGTTGACTGCCCTTAAACCCCATTCCTCCAGAAAGTCCTCCAGAATTCCAGAATTCCAGATGTGAGCGATCCCATCTCTGTCACAGATCTCCAATGTTTTTATCAGCATTGGAATCACTTCCAACATCAGCTGTACGTATATACATCTGCTTTTTTACTGCATTATGAATACATAGAAAATTGTTTTGATAAATTGTTGAATAAATACACGAGTTTTCCCAAAATATATATAAGATATAAAAAGTAAAAAGGACAACAAAACACCTTATGACCAACACAATTTAGACCCCCTCTCCCGGCGACTTCTCTCACTAGCTGGAACAACACTTCTGCCTTTCTGTTTAATGCTCCTTATTTTCTTGACAGTTTTATTGCTCATCTGTAAAAATTGTTGGCCAGAGTTGCATGTCTTTGAACTTTATATAAGTAGAATCATAGTGAACAGGTTCTCTGGACTGGCGCTATTGTGCAGTTGTGGTTGCTTGTTTTCGTTTGGTTCGGTTTGGGTTTTTGCATGTTTGGCTCCACGTTGTTTCTGAGATCTGGCCACGTCGTGGTGTGTCCCTGTGCATTTCCTCTTCTTACGGCGGAACAATGCGCGAGTGGCGACCATGCCAGGAGGTATTAGGTAGTCTACTACTAATGCTCATTTGAGTTATTTGAGTTTGTTTTGCTAGGATTGCGTCTACAGACCGGTTATTCCCCATGTCTCCAGACATACATACAAATGAGATGCAAGGGTGTATAGTTGAGAGAGGGTGTGCTGGGACAAAGGGTCCGTGCATGCATATTCAGTATTACTAAGTAGTGGCAACTTATTTTCCAAAACCGTCTTACTAATTTGCACCTTCTTGAGAAATGTAGGAGTGTCTCCCTGCCTCCCTACCATTGCCCAAACGTATTATTGTTATGTATTTTCATTGTTGCACATTCGCTGGGTATGAAATAGCATCTCATTATGGTTCTAATTTTATTCCCTGCTTACCAATGAGATCACACATCTCCTCCACCGTCACTGGCCATTTGAGGTCTAAGTTGTGTAAAGTGTCTGTCCAAGTCTCTTGAATGTCTTTCTGTTAGGGAGCTTGCATTTTCCATCCTGATGTGTAGAAGTTCTTTATTTATTCTATATACTAATCACTTTTTAATTATATCGTTATAAATATTTTTTCCATTTTTAAAGTTTATGTTCTCCTTTATTTTGCTGTCTTTTGAATTTATCAATCTTTTTTTTTATAGGTTTTACTTTCCGTGCCTTTTTAAAGAAATCTTTCTTAATGCAAATTAATTAATATATTATCATATTTTCTTTTATTACTTTTACCATTTTACCTCTCACATGTAATTTTTAACCTGAAACTCATATGTGCATATACTGTGATGTAAAGCTCTAATTTATTTATTTTTTCATATGGATAACTAACTGTTCTGTTCCATGTATTTAAAAATTCATTCTTTTATCACTAATCTGCAATGCAACCTCTGCTCATAAAATAAGCACGCATGTGTGCACACACACACACACACACACACACACACACACACACCCCTCATTTCTGACTCTGAGTCTGTTTCATTTGTTGATTTGTCTAACCCAGGAACAATATCACGCTGCCTTAATTACTATCATTCAAGTAATTATTGGTATCTGCAAAAGCCAGCCAACCAAACTTGTTCTCATTCAGAAGAATCTCTCTTTTCCTTCCATTTGCAATTCTATATAGATTATAGAATCAGCCTCTCAATTTTTACACACATACCCACATGCTCACAAAATCTATCAGGATTGCGTCTGAATTACAATGAGTCTGTAGATCGATTTGGAGAGAATTTTCCTATGTATGATACTGAATCTTCCAATCCATATAGCCACATGATCTCAATTTCTATAGATCTTATAGGTCTCATAATAATTGTTTTTCTTATTTTCTCCCTAAAGACCTTGACTATCTTTTGTTAGATATATTCATAAATTCCTCATATTTTTGTTATTAGCAACAATGTGTCTATTAAATTATATGATCTGTTGTCTGTGTATAAAATTATAATTGATTTTTATAGATGGAGTCTGCAAAGCTTACTAAATTCTCCCACTAATTTTTACCTCTAATAGTGACCCAACTAGCCATGACAAATTATCTTTGTTATATAAGGCTATATTGTTTGCTAGTGTTTTCTTCAGGGTTTTCCACATATGTTTACAGGAAGATCAGTCTGTAATTTTTATTCTCATAAATTCTTCATGAGATTTTGGTATTGAGGTTACTCTAGACCCCAAATTTGCTGAGGTATTTTCTCTTCTAATCTAGACTCTTTAATAATTTGTGTAAAATTGGAATATTTGTTACTTTGCTCTCTGGTAGAGTTTGCTGATAAAATCATCTAGGCCTGGAGTATGGGGCTAGGGGAGTTATTTTAAGTTTGACCAAATGTCCTTACTTGTTGGGGCGGGGGGTGGACAGAGAGAGAATAGAGCTATTCACATTTTGTTTAATTTATGTTGACTCATTTTTAGTAATTATTTTCTAAGGCTGTTTCCTTTGTACTAGAAATTTAAAATGTATCAGCATAAAGTTGTTTATAATAACCTGTTACTATCATCTGCATATTTTCTGCTTAATAATAATATCCCCTTTCTCTTTTATTTCTACTTGTGCTTACTCTTTTTTTATATCAGTTTTATTTTCTTTATTTTTAAAAAAATATTTAGTTTTTACTCTATTGATCCTATTTCATGTTTTTTATTTCATTTTTTTACCATTTAAAAAGAATCATTTCCTTTTTTGAAATAGTCTTGTCTTTATAATGTTGTGTGTTTTAACCTCCTAAATTGGAGAAGAAGCTTATTAGTTTTCAGTATTCTTTTATGGAATAATTTTTAAAAGACATAAATTTTCCTCTACATACTGCTTTGGCTGTATCAGATATATTTTAAAAACTTTATTTTTCTTATTATTCAACTCTAAATAGTTTTAATTTCCTTTAAAATTACTCCTTTAATATTTGAGTTGTTTAAAACTATATCTTTTAATGTCTAGAGATATAGAAATATTCCAAATGTATTTTTGATATTGATACTAATTTACTTACATTGGGATTGAAGAATGTAGTCTAAATGAGATTTACTTTTAGCTTAGTATGTGGTCAACTTTTTAATATGTGTATGTTTGGAAAGAATAGGTATTCTACAACTGTTGGCTATAGTATCCCGTAAATTCCCATTGGTTCAATTAAAAATGATACTTAATATGTAGTTATTATTCATTAGATAATTCTCTAAATTATACACTCACACACATATAATTTCTACAAAATCTTATAAGTGAGTCCCTATTATTCTCCTCATTTGACAGATGAGATGACTTAAGTACAGTGATTAAATAACTTGCCCAGGGCCCACAGCTCATAAGTGTCACTGCTAAAACCTGAACCTGGGTTGTCCACGCAATAATGACTCAAGCACATTCGAACTTGCATTGTTGCAATTGTCTTTCTTAATATTTTATCTTCCATGTCTATTAGGTGACTAAATTCATAGGTGCAATGGTTTTTGAAATTGTTACTGGAACCTTTTATGGTTATGGGGTGACCCTTTCCTTTTTTCTTTAAAGTTTTTTATATTAATATAGCTATGCTTGCTTCCTTTTGACTAGTAGTTCCCTGGTATATGTTTTCCCATACCTTCCCTTTAAAGCTATTTATAGTCTCTTGTTTCATATGTATCTTTTTAAAACAGTATAAGTCCGGGCTTTATTTTTTATGCACTCTGAAATTTTATATATTTTAACTGAAGCATTTAATAATGTGCATTTATTATAATTATTTCTATATTTGTATTTGTTTTGTGTCGATTGATTTCGTAAGTTCTAAATGAAGAAAAGAATGAACTTTTCTTCATTTGTTTTGTCTAATTTTTTTCCTTTTTTTGAATTGATTATTTGGCTTTTGATCTTTTCTCTTCCCTAGTTTGGACACTATATTCAGTGTTTTCTTTTATTTAATAGATACCCCTAAAAGGTTAAAATTTGCACTTAATTTATCACATGCTTGAGTTATTTGGTATCTTTATCTTCCTCCTAAACAGTATAAGAATTTTGGAACACTCTAATTGAAATTAGTCCCCTCCTGACTTTTGTGTCTTGCTACTGATGTACCTCGATGCCTTTTAAAGTTGACATATCTGTAGTATTCTTTTAATATGGCCAATGTTTGATTCAGTATTCCCACACAGATGCTATTTTGTCTCATCTTGGGTTTTTTTGTTTTGTTTTGTTTGTTTGTTTGTTTGTTTGTTTACATTGAACTAAATTCAGAACTTCCATTTGGGTTTACTTGACTTCTGCTAGAAAACCACCTTTTAGAATTTTCTTTAGAGAAGTTCTGTTGGTTGTTAAATTCTCCATTTTTGTTTCCAAAATGTCTTAATTTCACCTTCATTCTTGGACTGTATTTTCTCTGATGGACACAGTTCTTAGCTGACAGTTATTTTCTTTCAGTATATGGAAAATACTATTTGCTGTCTTCTGGTTTCTACTGTTGCTCTTACTAAGACAACTTACCTTCAAATTTCAAAGAAAAAATTTTTCATCCTCCAGTTGTTTTTAAGATTGTCTTTTTGTCTTTGATGTTCCATCTATGACTATTATATACCTAAGTTTTATGGATTTATTTTATTCAAGCTGTTTGAGATTTATTCATTTTGCTGAAATTGCAGCTCAAGGTACTTTATCAGTTATAGAAATTTTTCAGCTATCATTTGTTAGTCATCACCTCTGCCATGTTCTCTCTGAATCATTCTTCTTCTGAATCTTGATTAAATATATGTTAGAACTTACCTTATCCTCCATATTTCTTAATCACTCTTTAATTCTATTTGTCTTTCTAAGGTACATTCTAGACTATTTCTTCAGATTTATTTTTCAGTTTATTACTCTTTGAATTAGCTGTGTCTAATCTGCTGTTAAACATAGCCATTAAGTTTTTAATTCTAATTACTATGATTTTTATTTCTCGTTTTTCTACATGTTTCTTTTTTTGATCACTTTGATCATTTATTGATCTTTATCACATTTTTCAATGTCTTCTTTTCCTTTTTAACACATTAAAAATACTTATTTTAACAACTTTATGGCGGTATAAATGATATGCAATAAACTGTACATATTAGAAGTGTATAATTTGATATATATCATAACATATTCTCATCAGTTTCTTGTATGATATATCAGCATCTTTTGTTTGCATCAGGGCATCTAGTTCTCCACACAGCTAGAAAAAGAGCTTGGCAGTGCTCTCTTCAACTCTAGTTTGTTCTTCATCCACCCCACATCAACTCCCTAAAGCGGATCACAGGGTATTTCTTACATACAGCTCTCAATAGGACTCCTCTAGAAACAAATTTTCTGAAATTGATAAACGAGAAAGACTCCTTGGGCAGTTGACACCTGATCTGAGTCTTGTAGAATGAAGAGAAATTATCCAATAGAAATTGTGGTTGGATATGTGTTGGCAGAAGTCAACAAAATTGGAAAGATGTCGCAGACTAAGGAGAAACTAATTCCACAGGCGTTTAAAAAAATCTCTGCTTTATCATCTCTGTTCTCTACTTTCTGTTTCCAAATTTATGTGCTAGAATTTTACCCAGACTTTGTTTGTTAGTTAGTTAGTTTGTTTTTTTGTTTTTCTTTTGAAATGATTCTTCCAGATATGCGTGTGTGTTTATGTGTATAGTGTCCAAATACTGAAAGAGATCTCTATTCTACCTTGCGAAGTACCTCTTCATTTCTTGAATTAAATTTCCCAGTGATGTCTCAGTGTGTATACTCTATCATTATTCTCCAAAAGTACAAATGTGGCCACAATTTCTGTCAGTAACGGGCTCATGCAGCTCAGATATCTGTGCTAAATGAGACATCAGCAGGTTTGACTTCACCATGGCATCACAAAGGTCATTGTTCAAATTCTATTAATCATAATGAACAGTAATAATAACTCACATTTATTGAGGATTCCCCAAGGGCCAGGAACTATGGTGGGAGTTAAAAATGTGCTAAACATATTTAATCACTGCAGAAACTCTCTCGTCGTCTTCATTTCAGGTGAAGAAACTGAGGCATGGACAGGATGGTTATTTAAAGTCAGAAAATCTAGTAAATGGTAGATCCAGGATTCACGCCCAGGCTGACTGGTCCCAAAGCCCATAATTTTAACCACTATACAATTTGTACTATATTCCCTGATCTTATTTCTAGACTCCGATTTCTGTTGAAATGTACAGCCTCATTGAAGCTGACCACTTCTGTGATTCTAGAAATATCTTAATACCAGCAGTTCTATTTGTGACAACTATTACCAAGTACTTTTATTTTACATAATCTTAATTGAAATCTTGTCACAATCTTTAAGGTAGTTTAACAACCTTGTGCATAAAAATAGAGACTGAGATTTGAGAAGGTCAAGTGACTTGTCCAAGTTATAGAATGGAAATTTAGTGACAACTCCATAAACTTCTGCTCTATATTTATCAGGCCCCAATGAGACTTAGTCAGTACGGTGGTAAAGGAAAGACTGAGGTATTATAGAAGCACAGAGATACACTGGATAAGGGAGGAGGACCCAAGAAGCCTCCTTGGGTAGTTGGCACATGATCTGAGTCTCGTAGAATGAGGAGAAATTATCCACTAGAAATTGTGGTTGGATATGTGTTGGCAGAAGTCAACAGAGATGGAAAGATGTCACGGACTAGAAGAACAGCAGCAAAGGCACAGAGGCATAAAATAGCATTTTGAGCAAAAAGTGAAATCTTCCCATTTATTAAAGATAAAAAATGTGGGATAGGGGGTGTCAGAGGAGATCGATGATCCAAGCTACATTAACCTGGTCACATTAAGGAGTGTGATCCAGAACCAAAGAAGTATGTAAGCAGTATTTTCTGGGGGCATTTAAAGAAAAAAAAAGATACATAATTATGAATATACAATAAAATACAAAAATAAACATTTATTTAAAATGACAAAGAGCGACAATGGATGGAGCTTTGCAAATAAGGGGCTGTGAACTTAAGCATCATCAGCTTCTTGGTCAGTGGTCTCTTGTGACAAAAGAGGTAGAGTCTTAGGGTGTTTGCTGGTGAATTTTTCTATCCTTTTGTTATTTTGTCATATTATTGGTAGCAGCGTGTGGAATGGTTTCAGGAGGACAAGGTCAGGAGATTATCTAGAAAAAAAATATTTCAATAGTCATTCTGAATTGATATCAACCTAAAGCAAGATAGCAATAGTCATCATGACTGGAATGGGAGTGAGTGGAGATTTATTTTAGATTTAAAATAAAGGGACTTAATGAGTGGTTGCTCCAAGTAGAAAGGAAGTTGATGGCAGCCACCATATTCTGGCTTGGGTGGCTGGTAAGATGAGTAATGAGGGGTGGCTGGTATGTATTGCTCACAGAGATAAGGAACTGAGGAGTATAGTTGAGTTTGAGGTGTCCACAGGACATCCAACATGAGAAAGCCAGTAGGTCCCTGCGTCTAGCTCAGGCTGGGAGGCATGGGTCTGGGGCCAAGCAGCATGCGTGTAGCACTGAACACCATAAATGTGTAGTGTGAAGAGAGAAGGCTCACAGTGCACTTCGGGGACTCCACATGTGTGAGACGTTGGCAGAGGAAGAGGGTCACAGACAAAGCTGATGAGGGACAGTCAGAGACGTAGAGGATCAGCTGGTGAGGACTGTCATGGAGGTGATTGGAGAAGCTCTTTCAGAGAATGAGCCACAGCATCAAATACATCTAAGGTGGATACCGAATGTGTCCACTGGGTTTTTGTGACTTCGATGAGAGCAATTTCACTTGAAGTGAAATTTTCTTTCCATAAGAAAGCAATGATTCCTAAAGAGTTACACATTCAATGATGCAGTTTTGAAAAATCCCGTATTAGTTATTTCTTGTTGTGTAACAAACTACCTCATATTTAATTGCCTAAACAACACACGTTTAACATATCTTCATTCCCGTGGGTCAGTCATCTGGGCACCACATAACTGGGTCCTTTGCTCGGGGTCTCACAAGGCTGCAGTCAAGGTGTCAGTGGAGGCTGTGGTCTCACGGAGGCCTGGCTGGACAAGAATCTGCATCTACGCTCACGTAGTTGTTGGCAGTGTGCAGTTCCCTGCAGGCTATCAGACCTGGGCTTTGGTTTCCTGCTGGCCATCAGCTGGAGGTTGCCCTCGGTTCCTGATGGGGCAGACCCCTCTAGAAGGCGGCGTACAACATGGCAGCTTTCTTCTTCAAAGCCAGCAAGGGAGGGAGTGTCTCTCAGCAAGACAGACATTATAGTCTTATAATGTAACCATGAAAGTGGCCTCTCATTGTCTTTGTTGTTTTCTTTGGTTAGAAGTAAGTCATAGGCCCCATCTATACTCAGGAGGGAATCACTCGGAAGTGGCATCATACAATCCGTTTGCCATAAGTCCCCTTATAGTTAATCACCCTGCCTTCTTCCATATTCCTGGGTCGGCTGTTGGTCTTTCAAGCCCAGTTGCTGCCATTATTAGTTTGTCTGTACCCACAGCAATTGGATCACTGGTCAATCTTTCCACAAAATTTTATTTGTACCTGGATTTTACCTGGACACATTTTTTCACTTTTCTGGATTTCAGTTTCCTCTTCTTAAACAGGGAATGATAGTCTCTACATCCTACAGAGGTCATCACATTACATAATTAATCATGGGGATTTGTATAAATTACAAAGCACACGGCCCACACGTACCGAAGCATTTGCTCCTTGGTAGCCATTTTCTCTTTCTGCTAATAAAAGAATAAAAACAAATGAAAGACAAATGGGCGTGATGTTTATCCCCGTGAAGTACTGTTTCAGGGAAAGAGAAAAGCTATGAGCATGGAAGATTAACGGTGATTACCCACAGCCACGGGACTTAGGTAAAAAATGTAAAATGCAATCTGAGATTTTAAATGTTAACACATGCTACAGGCTTAACCATGAAGTCCTTCAACTGGAAGTTCCCCTTCAACTCTCTGTGTTATTAAATACTCTTTTAAAGTTGAGTCCCTCCAGGCTGGCATGCAAGTGAGAAGTTTTGGCTATTTCTAAATTAAACCTTTGTTTCTTATGATGAAGTTCAAGGTGGAAATGCTGAAGAATGGGACTTGGGCCATCTCTACTCAAAAGCCCAAACGACGCTCTCTGGTGACAGAAACACACAGGAGTATAATTTCATTCCGATTTGGAAAATTTATGGACCCAATTTCATTTGCATTCATCAAATATGTACATAAAGAATGGGACTGGAATGCATACCTCCTGATAAGATGAAAACAAATCTTTGAATATGCATATAATATTGACTGGATCATTAGGGACATTTAAAAATCCAAATAAAAATTGAGTTTTACATTAGAGGCAAGGTTGACCCCAGCGATGGTTCAGCAGTTTAGTCTTCCCATAATCATATCTTCACAGTGTAGGTAGAACTGTCTTGATATTTTTTAATCGATAGTCTATAATTAATGTTAGCAAGACATATTAAAGCTGCTCTTCTCAATTCGTGGCTGGTTAAATGCCTAAAGGAAAAGGAATAAAAAATCTTTATAAGGGCTCCTTAAATTCATGTACACAAAAATCATTGTCATTTTAATTTTTTATTTAGTTCCTATAAAACTGTGCATAGAAAATACTTTTTTGACCACGTCTACAACGAAGCTTTGATTCTTCACTTCCCACGTCTCAGGCCTTGAGCTAAATATTTATATTTTTTACCTCATTCAATTTGAACCACAGCTTAGAGAGGCAGCTTCTCTCATTATCCTCTTTTTATAGATGAGGAAAGTAAAGCTCTGAGAGCGTCAGTAGTTGGCTTGAGGTCACCCTCTTACAAAGAGGCAGAGCTAAGGCCTGCAAACAGCCTTCTCAGATCCCTAACCACGTATGATTTTTAGTAAATTCAGACTAACTTAGTTACATTATTTGAGAAGTTAAAGATTTAACTACTACGATGTGGGAATTCATAATTTTTTTTTTTTTACGTCCTACGAGGTGACAATCATTAAACCAAGTAAAAAACATTAGTGTGGACATTTCTCCACTAATTATGTACCCCAAGGTTGAAATACATTCTGTAATCTTAACAAACGACCGCGCCGAGAGTTCTCCGGTTTCAGCCATAATTTCATATATTTCTACTTTATAATCCATTTCAAATAATCAAGAGATTTTAAGTGAATATGAGGTTATTAGACATATCCAGATTAGGAAACATTTGACTCTTCTGTGAGGAGCCTTAGAAGAAAACGGTCTGATAGGAAGACTCCTAAGTAATAATAAGATACTCTTAAGTTTAGTTAGCAAAATCAGAAGAGCTCACATCTTATGCCCATGTTGATGTTCTTCTCTTTTTTACACAAGTCTAGAGAGGAAGATTGGCTAATGGCAATGGCATCGTCCGTTAGGCGGTTCCATTCCCTTTCACAGGTTTTCCACATCCGATTAGTCAATAAGTCCTTTCAAGTCTCCTGCCTACCCGCACTGCTTGCCAATCATCCCCCTGCAGTGGCCTTCACCTTGACTCTCACCATCGCCAGCTGTGATCCCTACCATACCCCTCGGTCTTACCTCCACCCCAATCTGCCCCCACTTCCCACCCTGTTCTCAGGGCCATCCTTGCAAGTGATCTATAAAGTCAACCTCACTTCAAGTCTCCTCAGTATAGTGTGGAAATTAAAAACATCCACCCTTAACAATTCCAAATAATTCAAAACAATTTATCTTCACTTTGATCTCTTGAGAAAATGCAAAGTGTTCGGGTAGATGACCTTAAGGGAAACTGGTGGCTATACACATAGAAAATCGCAAATACTAACCAATCCATTATCTGTCTTTTTATGCCTGTTGCGTTTACTAAACAACATGGTGACATCTTATACTTGCTTAAATCACTTCATCAGTTCCCCGCCTTCCTCAGCCAAAGGCAAAACAAAATAAAACACCAGTTCCTTGGTACACTTGTTCATTGTTTATTTACTCCTCCATTGACTCATTCCATTTATTAATTGACTGCTTCCCCTATGTGTTCACTGATGCAGAAACCCGTTAATTCATTTCCCCTTTGAACACTTACTGCAATGTTGCAAACATGGCAGTGGGTTCTAGGCCCTCCAGTTGTTCATGAACTGGCGGGGAAGGCAGGGGTGCATCACACGCAATAACATTGTTGTGAACAATGCATAAAGGGGAAAGGCGAAGGGGACAGCGAGCTTGTTGATGGTGGGCAGTATTCTATTAAGATAGTCATTTGAAGCTTGGTCTGATGGATTTTCCAGATGGGAGAAAAGTATCATCAAGGCAGTGGGAACAATGTTACAAAGGCTGAGTGATGGAAGTTCTCAGCATGATCAAGGAATGATGGATATCCCCAGGCAGCTCAGGTAAGAATAAAACAGGAGGGAGATGGGGGAGATGAAGCCCAAAGTCAGGACTAGGTCAGATTTTCTCATGAAGCCATGTGAGAATTCTTGGACTGGATCATTTTAAGAAAATGTTCCAGAATGCCGTCTTTACATGCAATTTGCCAGATCCAGACCTCATCCATATTTATAATTCAGTCAGGAGCAACCTGTTACTTGCCTTTCTCATCGTATCTCTTATGGCTTTCCTGTGTCAACACATAGGGAATTGGGGACTTAGAAGGATATTTCTTTAACCTCCGCATGCTAGACAAACTTGGCTGGAATTTACTTGTTGTCACCCCTACTCTCGTAGTCAGCTAAGTGGCACCTTTTGGTCAGCTAGAGACGAGTTAAAACAGAGCTTGCTCTGTTGGCTGTAGCCTATAAGGAGATCAATGAAAGTCCAGGGTCGCCTGTATAAACTAGCAAGACAAGGCTACAAGACAGACTTCTACTGGAAGTTGAAAGAGAGAGAGACTATTTAAGTGGTGGTCAATCTCAGAGAGGGGACAAGGTCATACTGGGTGCTTCTCCTGGTGTATATCCTCCTGTGGTCCCTGCATAGCAGTGTCATGTCCTGCCTTGCCATAGGTAGCAGCTGTTGACCCAGAGATGCAGAGTGGTTTGAAAGATCTTATTGGAATTGCATGTCAATTTATGCTGTGCCCCCTCAGTACCACATCCCTCAAGAATGCCCCTAAATACGCAGGACACAAGTTCTGTTTGTTTATCTGTTGGTAAACAGGAGGTCACAGTGGGATGGGTCAGAGATCATATCTAATTTCTCTGCTCTGCTACATTTGCAACTTCGTCAAGAGTTAGTCAAGGGCCAGGAGTCCTTTGTTTCCAATTTTATCATTTTCCTTAAAGCCATACCACTAAGGCAGCCTCACTGTGAAAAAAATGCAGAGTTCCTCCCTCCCACAGGCCTGAACTAAAGTTGATGGGATGGGCATGATTAACCAGACCCGCTGGGTCCAGTTGTGGTAGTTGACAAAGACCAATTGTGAGAGGGGTTTAAAAGATAATGAAGAATTTAATATGTCACTTCCTTACTCTTTCATGCACTCCTTCACCATTCAACCACCCATGTACTCTCCCACCCACTCACTTTTTCACCCATATATTTATTGATGTAATTGATTGACTCATTCATTCATTTATCATATTTTTAGTTATCCATCATTCACTCACTCATTTTCAACAAATATTTTCTGAATATCTGCCCTGGTGAAGGCATTGCGTTGGTTACAAAGGGTTCTCCCTCTGAGGACTGAGGGGACACGGTGAGGAGAGAGTAGGAGGTAGACACCAATACATAAGCAAATCCTGTAAGTCAGAGTATATAAGGGCCATAATAGCAAGGAATACAAAGTGCCCAGGGAGTCCATCACCCTTTCCTGCATTTAATGTAGTACTTTCAGAGAGTTCTAAAAAATTCAATACTTATAAATTCAAGATCCTCAGGGGAGGGAAAGAAAGATTAGAGGAGGAAAATAAATCTTAGTAAATGAAGAACTCTTTAGAAAATTTCTTCCTTCCCACTGTCTGTTGAATAGGGAAGGAAGAGCATCGGTCAGCAAGCATCCCCCAGCTCCTGTCCAAAAGGTCAGACAGCTGAGTCTCTGAGAAAGCAGAGCAGAGAGGAGATCTGCTCCCACCTGATGGCCCAGGTCCATGGACTCCTACTTCTGGACCTGGCACACAGGGTCCTCCATGTAAAGTAGTTGCTGTGATCAACCCTCACGCTCTAGCCCCCAAGAGTTGGATTTTGCTCATCTATGTTTACTCTCTGAACTCTCAAGGTCTGACATCCACCTTCCTAAACAGGGCCAACTTGAATATTTTGAATTAATGCCCCGTCTTTATCAGAACTTTAAAATCTAACCCCAGTGTGAGGCAGCTCTATGGGTTTCCATCAAAAAAGAAAGGAACTTGGACAATATGAGTTTGAATTACGGCTCCTCACTTCCGGCTGTGTGACCTCAGACAAGCTCTCTGTGCCTCGATTGTACCATCCATCGACTAAAGATATTATTATTAATAATAAATTATCTAGTTTCATCAATTGTTCACTGCATACTAGACTTCTTATTAAGTATGTTACATAGCATTTTACGTGTAATTATCAATACAACTCTGTGAGGTAAGTAGCTTGGTAGATTATATTATTACTTAGAAAAGTGTTTTGTGCCCCCAACTCCACGTCCAAGGGGCAGAGTCTACTTCTCCATTGAATAACTCTGCTTGGTCATGTGACTCGCTTTGAATAATGGGCCATCAATCACTGTGAAGTGACCAAAGGCTTCAAAAACATTTGTAAGGTGAGGCTCGCACTCCCATATCTATGCCATTGCCAAGAGAAGAACATGCCTCAGTAAGATCGTGTTCCCAATGTGTCCTCATGAAAGACACATGGAGCGGAGCCACCCTACCCAACGACGGTCCTACAGTGAGAAGAAGACACATAGCTGCTGTCTCTGAAATCAGAACCATTCAGCTGAGCCCAGCCCAGATCTGCCATACCCTAGCCAAACCGCAGATGCATAAGCAATAGTAACTGTTTGTGGTTTAACTATTAAATGTTGTAGTAGTTGATTAGGCACCCAAACTAGCTAACACGACGTCATTATTATTATAATCTCTAAATCATAGACAATCACATTTGAGAACAATAAGATTAAGTAAGATGACCAATGTAGAAAGTGGCTAGGCTGAGCCTTGATCTTTTAATCACTCTACAATATTTCCTCTCACCAAGCTTTGCCTCCTTTATAATATTATCTAATCTGAGGTTGTTAGGACAATGAGAAACACCAGTGCAAAACACCTTGCCCTATGCCTATTAATTTACTGAGCAGGCTGCTAATGCCAGGCCCTGCTCAAAGAGCTTTTCATGGATTAGAATAATAACAATATCGTCCACTCTGGTTACTTCTGGAATTGCATGGCAATTCCCTGTAGATCTGTATGGCTGTACCCAGTGAGCTGTGGGGTTCTGGAACACAAGGACATGTCCTATGCATCTTGACATAATCAGGACAACCGCAATGTCTAGCACAGAACAGACTCCAGAGATATTTGATGTGAGAATGTTGTAAGAATTAACTAGAAATTTGGTTGTCTCTAGCTTCTAGAAGACTAGTGATGACAGTGGACCCCAATAGCTTCTTTCTAATTTAAATTTATTGTCCCTCGTTTATTACATTCACTTCTTTAATACATATATAGTTTTGTTTTGTTTTGTTTTTGTCTCCTTCATACTCACAGATGTAACCACATATACCTACTTTTGTTGAAATAGTAGCTCCGCACTAACATGCTGCACCTTGGCAAACTGTCAGTCCTGATAAAATTACACTAAGCAAAGTTTGTTGTTGGTTACATTTTTAAAAAGACATAATATCCCATCTCATCGACTACAAGTTAGAAATCATTCTGAAGCTTGAACAGTAGCATATAGCACCAAGTATTTTACTGTGTGGCAACACCACACACCACACACACACACACACACACACACACACACACAGAACCTGCATTTTGCACCTCATGTAGTTCTGTCATATCAGTTGCCAACACAGAAGGGGCACACGCCTGAGTTTCTTTGCTGCTTTTAATTACACTGAGATGAGAACGTTCACATCTTCTGCCCAGGAGAGCTGTGATATCCCCCAAGGTCCAGAGACAGTTTCCCTGCCTTTGTCCTTTGGTTTGGCTGAGTGTGGACAGTTAGATGTGCCCCTTACTTGCCTGCAATGTGCCAAACAGACGCTAGAAAAATGCATGTCCTTGGCAGCGCTGCCGCTTTGTCTGTAGCACAAAGAGCGGAGGCTGTGATAGTGAGTCAGAACCTGCAGCGTGGACCCATGGCGGGTAGTGTCCGGGAAAGCAGAGGTCACCATCCCGCTGTCCCAGGTGCTGAATTCAGTGCGCAGCTGTAAATAAAGTGTTTGACGTTATTATTTTTTTTCCATGTAATTCGATATTGGAAATTGGAATTTCACATCTAGATTTGCAACTACTCTGGGAAACCGGAAAGATGTGGCAACAATGGGCCTCATTTCAGCTCATGGCAACAGTGGCCGGAGCTTGGAGGGCTGGGTCCTTGACAGGGACACACTCCCCCCTCGGCACACCCTGACGGCCCTGCTGTCTCTTCTCTGTGGGACTTGGTGTAAACTTCTGGCTGTCATCTCAATGCTCTGCTTACCATTTTTCCTTAGGGTAGAAAAGTGTTTCTTTTTTCATAACCCTTTCAAAAGTATTTTTTAAACTAGAAAAGCCACATACGTTGTAAAACTGGAAACGAGCACATTTCTTTGTGGAATAAAAGACCTTCCACTGAATATGGAAACCTTCCGTGTGATCCATGTGGAGAGATACCCCCCAGCATCCTTGCTCCTGGCCTCTTGATGACGGAGACCTTCTCGGTTCCCATCTGGAGGCAGGTGGTGGCCTGAGTAAGGCACAGGCTTTTGAATCAGGCAAACCTGGGTTCAAATGCAATTCCAGAGCTCTGAGACATTGGAATAGTTAAAAAAAAAACCAACAACAACAACAACAACTCTGTGAGCCTCAATGCTCTTATCTGTGAAGGACAGATGATAAAACCTACCTCACAGAATTATTGTCAGGAGCCATGAAATGGTTGTGCATGAATTACCAAGCAAAATTTAACTTCATAATAAATCCTCAAAATTAGTATTTTCCTTTCCCACCAGGAATTTAAAAAGTATGAAGAACACCTAAAGCAATGACAGCAAAGAAATTTTGTGACACTCCAGCAAAATAAATAATAATTATTATTTTTACCTCTTCGTATTTGTCATTTCTTCAATTTCAGAGAAACACACACGCAGCACTGTGGGGCGGAGAGAGACAGCTGGTCAACAGAAGTCAGCCTCCTTTCCTTCCTCTGCATGTGGGTCTTCCACATTTTCAAGTCTTCTTGCAGTGAGGTATAACCATAAGGCTAGTTCTTGACAACAGAATAAGCCAAAGAGGTGGGTGGGTCTTTAAGAAGCAGAGGGTCTACCTCCTAGACACATTCCCCCTTCTGGCAACTAGACACAGATGACAGCAATAGACTGGTAGGCAGTGAAGCCACACGATAGAAAGAAGTTGGTTTCTTGAGTCACAACATGGACGAAAGCTGCCTGACAACCAGACATACCTACCCTGGAGGTTCTTATATTTGATCTTCACATTTTTTAGTCTATTTGTTTTAGAATTTTAACCTGTCCTAACTAGTGTTGATCAGCACATAACTTATGAGCTTCTTTTAGAGCATCGAAGCCACCCAGCGAAGAATCTGTGCAGATTCGGAAGGTCTTTAGATGACACAAGAATTAACAACAAAGGGGTTTTAATTTCCAGTTATAGCCATCATTAGACAGAAGGTACCCCTCTATCTGCCAATTAGTCAATGAACATTGAGTGAGTACTTGCTTTACGAGCTTGGGGATCAGGTTAGAGGGATGAATGACATGGAAAGACTTATTGCACTTGGATAATTTATGTTCCATTGATAAGCGCCTGACTAGTTTTGATCATCTAGTTCTGATCCTTATTGGCTTTAGTCCAGACTGTGGTATGGTGAACATCAGTTCCCCGGGTGCAAATTCTGCTTGTAAATCCTCTGTGGAAAACAAAGGCACCAGAGATGAGATGCTGCATACTTATGTATTGTCTCTCAACTCACACTTCTCCCTCTAAAGTCTCCTCTATCACAGGGGCTGGAAGCCTGAAAATGACATTTTTCTGTCTCTTTTGTCACTTGGATCCAGCTATGCTCTGCCAATGGGAGAGCCTCACACAAGAGTAAAAGGCAGGGTTGAAGCCTGACGTTAACAGCAGATAGCAGCCACACTGTCAGTGAGACCAGCAGGTCGTTGTGACTCCAAGCTCCTGGGACGCTGTAGCTGTGTTGGAAATCCATGAGCCATCCCCTGGATCTTGGCAGCAGGAACTGATAGACTATCCAAGCACCTCTGCCAAGAGAGACCAACACCCGCCACTTTGTCCCTGATGGCATCACTCTCTGTCAGAGGCAAATCCATGGACACTGTGACCAATTGACTTAGCTCAAGTTACATCCTGACCTTGGTTGGGTAGAAGAGGGGTCTAGACACCCTCAACGACAGACCACCAATCTCAGTGTAATGAAAGAATGGAATTGTCTGCGAATGCAAACAGGGAAATTAATAGTAGGAGGTGCAAGAGATCCTCAACAGTGATCTGAGACGTGTCTAGCCTTGCTACTCCTCTGCCCAAACCCTCGCCATGGCTCCCCGTCCTGTTCAGGGTTAGCAGTAAGCCTTAGCACGGCCCACAATAAATGGTGTCTGCCATGCTTTCTCGTTGCACTTACAGCTCATTTCCGTGTCCCTGCATTTAAAATCCAGCAACGCTGTAGTTTGCCAAATATATTCTGTTTCCTCACACCACTGTGCCTTTGTCCACCCTCCCCTCAGTCTTGCCTAAGTCAACTCTCTTAGTTATTGCTATTAATTTTGTACCCTAGCTCAGGGATCCCCTTCTCCAGAAATCATTCCTTGACTTCCTCTTCAGGTGACTTTAGATGTTCTCCTCTGGTCTGCAGACTGTCTTGTGCTTATCTATTTCATAATACTTATGAAACCACATTAAAAAACCATAATACTTATGCAACCATATTATAAAAGTCACCTCAGGACCCATGACAGTGCCTAGCCCATAGCAGAAAATTAAAACAATAATAACAACAGTAAACTTTTATTTATTCGTTCACTCAATAAATACTTATTGGCCCTCTTCTTTACACTAAATACTGCTCTAGGCATTGAAAAAATATATATGTATAATACTTATACATATATATACACAAATATATATAATTTTTATATATGTAAATATATATATATATATATATATTTGTGCACGCACATTTAGTATTATCTGCTGGGCAATGATTTTACATGTTTTATCCTTAGGAGTATCCATGAGCCTCCAGAGCAATCAATCCTTTGAGGGTAAAACCAATATTAGTCCCAATTTAGAAATGCAGAACCTGAGGCTTAGAGAGAATAAGTAAATATTTAACAAGTGAATAAATAGAAGAATAAATAAATATGGCTGTTGTGCCAACTAGGCTGTAGGATCTTTAAGAGCAGACACTCAGCTCTATTTTTACGTGTTTAATATGGTATGTGAACAGGGCAATCCCACATTCCAGTTTGCCTGGCACAGTCCTTCTTTAATGGAATCTATTATTTTAACCTAATTGTGAGTTAGCACCCTCTTTCATTCTCAAATGTATCCAGGTCACCCACTTCTAGTGAGTTTCAAATATATGTTGGTTGAACTGGACAGAACTGACCCAAGGTAAAGAAAGAAGTCAAAATTAAAAAGCAGCCCCTGCCCCAAGTCCAAAGCTCTTTTTACCCCATCACACAGTGTCGGGAGGAAATAATTAGTTTGGGGTAGACCTCGTGTTCAAATCATCAAGGAAAGGCGGTCCATAGACCACCTGACTCACTTGGCAGTGAAGAACTCCTTCACTTACCTACTTGGCCACCTCATTTTAAAGATAAAGAATCTGAACCCAGATAGGTCAATCGAGTTTCATTGAACAAGGGGTAAAGTCATGATTGAAATGCCTCTTGCAACGCCAAGCCCAAAGCTAACCCTGGCACCCTTATAGTAGCCTTTTTTATTAGACACACAGGATTTCTTCCTGAAATGTTCTTGCCCCCTCGATGACCTAGATCAACCCCATTCACTTGTTAAACCTAAGCTCCTGTGACCCAGCGTCTCAGTTCTGAGTCTCCCATCCTTCTACTCTGGCTTCGCCCTCTCCCCTGGGTTGCTCAGAAATAACAAATAAAGTAACCCTAGTGGGCTGCTCTGTGTTGAGAAGGAAGCCCACACCCCGCATGTCCTTGCAACCCGCCCCCCAACCAGCACCACCCTGGTGCCTGGCATGGGTTTTACATGTGTTGCATTAAATAAAATATAACTCTAAGATATTATTATTATCATTTCCAAATTTTGTTTTCCTCAATTAAACTTCTGCACCCTGTTAATGTCATGCCTCTTTTCTTCCTATAGATACAGGGTTCATATTCAATGTATTTAGGGTTTATAGAGTATTTATCTTCCATGGCTCTGTTTACAAACATTCACTGACACCATCTTGGTGTCAGACAAATCCCAGGGTGCTGCAGAGTCTCCATCAGTCCAGTAGAAAGGTCAAGGACACGGGCCATTACATGATTACACTGTACTATGACACCTGCAAATACATTGCAAATGTTTAGTTTCTGTGCGAAACAAGCAGTCTCCTGTGCTGTGGAGTTAAGGAAGGTTTCATCAAGGAGGTGACTTTTAACAAGAGATTTCTGTCCATGAGTAACCCCTACAAGAACTATTTAGTTTATCTATGTCATTACTGGGATCCTTTATGCGTGAGAGCTTTCGATTCTTTTAGGTAGTCTTGCTCATCTATTAGCTGCTAGGTCTCTGAGGGGTAAAACGATTTCTACCAGTCTGTGTGACTCATCTTGTGGCTTTGCCCCCAGTGAGCCAAGAATTTCATCCGTTCTCTTAGAATTACATTTCATGCCTAGATGTTAGAGTGAGCACACATTTCTTGGGTCTTACCACCTCCTCCACCCATTGGGTGGAGTAAAAGTTCCTCCCTAACTCTCCAACCAACTCTTACCATTACCCTGGCCAGTCACAGGGGCTCTCCCTGATTACGTAATGCTGGACCAGTCTTGAACTTCCAGGTCCTCATTTTAAAATGGGGGCAACAATAATGCCTACTTATTAGGGTTGTTGTGAACATTAGATGAACTTAAGCATCAAAAGACCAAGGACAGTGCCTGACGCATGTTAAGTGTTGTGTACATGTTGGTAATCAAGCAGATAACCATCTCCATCATCATCATCATCATCATCATCAAGAGCAACAAAAGCACCATGACTATTGTAATCTGAGTACTTACTGTACTCCAGGGGTTATGCAAGCAATGAAGATATAATGACTCACTCTAGCATTATCATTTCTACTTTGCTCAAAAGGACGCTGAAGCTCAAGAGGATTAAGTCATGGTCTAAAGTAGCAAGTGGCACAATAAAACAGAAGTGTCACACTTGACTTCACCAAAGTCTTCCCTGACGTGCAAGGCTGTTGTGACAGAAGTGTCACACTTGACTTCACCAAAGTCTTCCCAAGACGTGAAGCTCCAAGGACCCTAGAGATAGACATGCCCCTATCATATTACTTACCTCCAGCTTAACCAAGATTGTTTTCCCAGACCCACTCCAAACTGTAAAATTGGATGAATTCCAGCAGTTTCCTGGTCTTGGTGGGATGTCTCACGGAACCCTCAGCCAAGCTTCTGGTTGTCAGGTAGAGGAGGGAAGAGAGTCGGGGCCAGAGCTCAGCTTACCGTGGGGACTCATCTGTTACTCCAAACCACAGGGGCCAGGCCCTTTCTGGATTCATGATTAGTGCACGGCTGGCAAAGACATATCCCGAGACTCAGAGGATGCCCCACGGAGCACTACCCACCAGGCAGGACCACCACACCTCACGCCCATCCCTTAGCCATAGGACCCAGCCCGATACCCGCATAAGCCTCCAGCATAAGTGAGGAGGTGCTGTGTACCCCTTTTTCCCATTTAATCCCCATGCGTTGTGCACTGCAGCAGAACTGCCATAGCTCTAGAGGAGAGGGGGCTGAGGCACAGAGGGCTCTGGGATTGCCCCTGGGCACCCCACTGCTCAGAGCTACCCGCAAGAGTCCTGTCCACAGCTCTTTCTCTCCCCACAGCTGTCCCATCAGGAAGGAAGTGTTGTCAGAGGCCAGCATCCCTCACGAGGGCCTTCTCCTTCATGTGCAGGGGCCTGTCGGCCAAAGAGACCTGTCAATCTCCTGTCCTTAAGGACACCACAGGGCCATTTGAGCATCACATCCCAGTTTCTGCTGTCTAAATCTAGAAAGCTAGAATGGAAGAGACCGGTATATAGTGGTTATGGACTCACGTGTGTCCCTCTCAGATCTCTATATGTTGGGGTCTTAACCCCCTGTACCTCAAAATGTGACTGTATTTAAGGAGACGATCAATGTGAAATGAGGTCACAAGGGCAGGGCCCTTTCCTGTGGGACTGGTGCCCTTAGAAGAATAAAAAGAGTTGGCAAGGGTGTGTATGCTCAGAGAAAATGCCACATGCGGACAGAGAGGAGGTGGCCATCTGCGAGCCCAGAAGACAGGCCTCAGGGGACCCCAGTCTGACGCCTTGATCTCAGACTTCCAGCCCCAAGAACTCAAGACATAAATGTCGCTGGCACAGGCCACCCGGCTCAGTGGGACACAGCGGCGTGGCAGGGAAGGTGGCCACGTGCTGGGCACCAAGCGTGTGTTGCTAGAAAGGAAAGGGTCCGCACAGACCCCCACACTGAAGCCTCTCTTCTGAGGTCAAAGGGGCTCTGAGTTTAATTTTCGATCCTAGACTCGCAACATCTAACACACACCCAACCGGAACCCAGGCCTCAAGCCCGTCCGGGCCAGGCCCCCCGACTTTGCGCGTGTGTCTGTCAAACCAGCCTCCTTTCCTGCAAAGGACAAGTCAGAGCCATCTTTCGGGAGTTTTCTTCCCCTGACAGAAATCATCAGGGTTAGAATAAACTGCATAAGTTATCAGCTCCTCAGGAAAGAACATGAAAAAGGCCCTTCTATCACTTAATGAAAAATAGCTTCTTTTTTGGACAGAACTTCATAGGCCTGCAATCAAGCTATGGCTCCCCCGTCCCTCTTCCCTGACGTGCCATGCAGGCAAAGCAAGTCGGCATCTATTAATAATATTTTCTCCTGCTTCTTTCATTTTTCTGCATGTCCTACCACACTGTCAGGCCCCGTGATGGAGCAGAGCCTTTATCTCGTCCGAGTCTGGCCTGTCAGGGTGATAAACAATTCTAACAAGAATCAGAATAAAGATCTTCCCAGTAGACTCTGCAGAGAGATAGAGGCTTTTCTCATTTTCTCGACGGAAAAAAAAATTTAATCTAGCGGCTCCGGCTTTTTTCAAGCGTCACATTCAAAGAGATGCAAATTTGTCAGAGCCGAGACCCCAGCTGACTCTGAGCACTGCATGAATGTCAAAGGGGGGAGGCAGTGTCTTTGACATGGCTGCCTTTTTTTGGGGAGGGGAGGAGAGCTCTCTGCCGAATGTTAAAAAAAAATAAGGTTTTGCTTTGTAGTGTGTGTTTCAACAATTTTCATAAGTTTCCTTCTGAAATAAAAAAAAAAAAACTGCCATAGGGAAGGAAAAAAGAGGAGGAAAGAGGCACATGCAGATTTGGGGCGAAGGAGGAAAAAGCCCCAGAGAAACCATTCCATTGAGATGTCGGCTTGGACTGAAATGCATAGCAACTGAGTAGGTTGGCTGAGAGGCTGGGTGGGGAGCCGAAGGAATGAGTGAGTTGTAATGAATGAATGAATGCATGCATGCATTGTAGAGTGTGGAGTGCAGCCTTTTGTTAGATTTGATTGTTTTCCTAGATTCCTGGAAACCATTCACACCTCTTTTCTGTACATATCGCCCCGCCTCCCGGTTTACCATTAGCGGGGAGGCAATTGCGTGTTCATGTTCGCATCTTCTGCCCTGTTGGTTGTCTAGATTTAGAGTAAACAACAGCTTATTCAGCTGGGAAGGGTCAGGGAGGTGAAGCAGGAGACCAGGCGAGATAGATCGGAAGAGTGGGCTGCACAGAAGCTGGGAGGAGGCCAGCTCTGGCATCCAGGGATGCTTGGGGTATGCTGCAAACACGTGCTCATCGCTCAGCTCCCAAGTAGATTCTGAAGGCATGTTGGGTGGGGCTGGGCTTATGTGGTCCACAGAGAGTCTTCCTCCAGTTTTGTGGAGTAGGCTGCCTCAGCCCCCTCCCTCAGTCTGCATCCCAGCCTCAGACTCCATCGCAGGCTCTGTGGAGCCTTCATGTCTTCTTCAACATTTCTGTGGTTTTTGGAGTCAAGGACAACTGATGCCTACATCCCATGGCCTCTTCTTCCTCCCCGTCATGGCCTTGCTGGTTGCTCTATCGCTCAGCTTGCATTCCACAGTGCACCACTAACACAAGGTTATTGTGTGTAGCCGGCTTGCAAAGGCCAAGGTTAACAGAGGGTTCGCAATCATGTAAGTAGCAGGCAGTCACGCGGACAGAGGAGGCGATGATGTAAAGTGAAATCTTAGCCATCGCTCAGGTGGGCACGAAGCCTGTCCTCCTCAAGACTCTACCTGATGCCTCTGTCTCCTGGCAGATTCTCTGAGAACCTGGGAACCACCCAGGCTTTTCGGTAAACAGAAGTCTCAAAGTGCCTGATTTTTTGTTATGTAGAGAAATTTAATTTTTCTTCTCAGCTTCTCAAACTCTTCCACCTGGCCCGCACCGTGTCATCTTTATGGACTTGGTCAGTTAGGTTATAGGTTAGTTATATTTGTGTAAGCCCTGTACATCTTCCCTTCCCTTGTCCTGGCCCCCACCACTCAGAAGTTTAGTGGGAAGTAGGTGTATGTATACGCTTATGAGGTGGTGGGTGGATTAGAGCAAGGATTCGGGTGATCCATGGGACAGCATGCATACATTGAGGGGAGAAAGACTCCCAAGGTCCTTCTAATACTATAGGGTGCTATGAAACGGGGGTCTTCCCAGAAGCATCTGACACTCCCCCTTTTGTCATGCTGTCCCTATTACCAGCCTCCTCCTAGAGCCAGCACTTAAGCTGCAACAAGAAATATTAGTTCAAGAGCCAAGCAATGGCCTCCTTCACTTCTGGATGTCTGCGATAAAAAGCAGCCTTGGATGTCATTCTTGCACATCCTATTTCTTCTCTGAGACCCCTGGGCACTGCTTTCAGCTATTACTGTCTCACTAGCACTGGGAATCAGCCGGTTAAGAGAGAAAAGTCTTGTGCCATCTTAAATGATTCCATCCAGAGAAAGGGTACTTGCAGCCCACACAGCACTCTGGAAAGGAAGGTGAGCAGAATGCCATGGTTTTGTGAAATAGCCCGTTGATGCAGAGGGCCACATGTTATTGCACAGCAGTGAGCCCAGGAGTCAGGAAGCATAGATATTTCCCTGCTCTTGAGAATGTCTGAAATGTTAAAACCTACCCCCTTAAGGTTTGGGGGACTTCTTGGCAGGTGACAGTTTTGACTAGCTAGGACAATCGCACTACCAGGAAATGAGTCATCACCGAGTAGTTCTCAATCTAGCCAGAGTAGAAGAATAAAGAGGAATCTTGGGTGATATATTTAATTCGACACCCACGGTGCAGACCAGCACAGAGGTGAACTCAGAAGCCTGGACTCGCAAGCAGTGAGGCGAGACCCCTTGCTGCTCTTAGCCAGATGTCCTTGGAGAAAACACATCAATTCTCCAATCTTTAATTCCCTTGTAAAAAACAAAAACAAAAACAAACAAACAAACAAAAACAAGCAAACAGACAACAACAATAGGAAAACACTCGCGAGCCCCACCCCATTGGTCCACAGGATTACTGAGTCACGTAAGATACGGATTGTGCTTCTTAACCCATGAATGGAACATAATTTGCTTCTTTTTATTGCCTTTCTTTCCTTTTTTTTATCCTATTACTATTTTCAACCCAACAGCCCAACAAAATGTCACCACCACCATGGAACCTCTTCTTATTTTAGGGGAAAACTTTAATCTTTTTATCCTGCATTCAAAGAATATTTATTTGTCTACATCTTAACCAAATGCTGCCACGTTCTTTTGGTCCTTTTTGAGTTGAGTCTGAAATCATCTTTCTCCACAAAGTGGCTGCTCCTGACAATCCGTGTCTCTCACTTTTTCACCTGGAGTCTGGTACAGAGGAGGGTCTCAAAAAGGGTTCATGACTAAGATCGATTCAAATTTGCACAAGCAAATGATAAATGCCATTAAATACAAACCCAGAAGCTATATAAAGCATCTCCATAAAAATCTCTTTATGTGACCTCTGTCCTAGAAGGACATTAACATTTTATTGACTGTATGCTTGGATAGACTGCTCTATGTTTAACTTCAATTACCTCATTAGTCTTAAAAAAAATCAGAGCAGAGTGTTATTCATGTTCCTATTCATAAAAAGTCAATAATATGCTTAAAAATACTTGATTAAATTTGAGTAGGAGTCTCATTTACCTGCCTTTAACATGGCAAAATAATCATTCATCCAATCAATAAATATTTATTGTGGACCTGCTATATACCACATATTGGATTAATCGCTAGGAATAAAACAGGTAAAAACACAATGGTGTCTACCTTCAGTAGGTTTATATTCCAATAATAAAAATAAACCAAAATACAAACAAAAAAAAATCAGTAAAATGAAAAGTTCTGTAAAGAATGAATACTCCAAAAGAAAAAAAAAAACAATCACAAAAGACCTCTCTGAGGAGATAATTAAGCTCAGCTTGAAAGGTTGCGAAGAAGCTAGGCAACAAATATAAGGAAGAAGAACATTCCAGGCAGAGGGAACGGCATAGGGGAAGACCTCACATTGTGAAAGAGCTTCGGCATATTCAGGGACCAGCACACCGATTAAGGGGCCACAGGGTAGTAATTGAGGAAAGAAAGATGAAGTGCATGTGAAGAACTGTCCAAGGGTCACATTGCACTGGAGACTTCTGAGTAAGCAGGGTAAACAATCTGAATGTTATCTCAAGTGCAGTGGAAAGGCACCGATGGTCATCATCAAGAAGTGGTGTGGTCTGATGACATTGCTATGGCGTGGAGAATGGACTAAAGGGTCTCGGAAAGGAGGACAGGGGTCCACTGCAGTCATCCCCGAAAGATGGTGGTAGTCTCCTTGAGCTAGTTGTGATTCCAACAGACATGGAGACCAGCAGGAGAAATTGAGTTTTGGAGCTAGAATTGGCATAACTAGTTGATGGACTGGATTTGAGAATTGAGAGAAATGAAGGAATCATGACAACTTTTAGGTGTTTAGTTAGGACATCTGAATGGGCGGGGGTGCATTTCCTAAGAGAGAAAAACTTTGGAATAGGTTTCCTAGATAAAGAATCAAGTTTGACTTGGATAAGTTGTGTCTGAATAAGTTTCCTTAAATCTTTTCCTTGCTGTAGTCTCAATGCCTAGAAGAGTTTCCAATGCAGAGTGGGTAATGAGTATTTTTTAAATCAAAGAGGAAATACTATGAGATTCCAAGTAGGCACTTGGACTTGAGAGTCTAAAGTTCAGATTAGAGATATGGGCCAGAGACAAAAACTGTGACTCCATGAGCATTTAGATGTTAATAAGTCATGAAGGGTAGAAGACAGAGAAGAGGGACAGGGTATAGAGGTAGAAATGAGAACCAAGACTTTTGCAGGTAAATGAGAAGGACTCAGAGAGGAAGCCTGAAGTTCAGAAGCCAGGGTCATGGAGGAGCAGAAACAGAAGCATGTGATAATCAGGGAGTCAAGAGAGGAGAGTGTTACATGGTCAGCCATGTCCACTGGCTCTGAAAGTCCAGGAAGATGAAGTCAGACTCACCCACCAAATGCAAATGCTTAAATCCGGCACTAGAATCAAGTGAACTCATTTCAACTGAACATTCCTTCGGTTTCACCATATGCTGATTAACATACATGGCAAAAAGATTGATAATCTATGAAAAAAGTCTCAGTTATAGTAGTAAAAATATTCCTCTCTAACGTCTTGGGATGATACAGGGGAATCCGCGTGAGATCAAACACCAGGCAGATCAAGAATCGAGACCCAACCTGTCCACTTCCAGGTGTATGTCCTCGGGCCACTTAAAGCTTTAGTAGATATCAAACCCCTTGCTTGCCAAATGTGAATGATAAAAATATATCTCACTTGCTTATTTACAGAGTTTTCATAAGAATCAAAAAGCTCATATATGAAATAAGATTTTAAAACTGAAGAAGCATGTCGCAAATATTGAAGGACATTTAGAGTCACAGGGAGCAGTGCAGTCGCGCCCTCGTTCACGCACTCGTCTAGTGTGGAGGAGCTCCCATTTCAGGCTGGCTGCATGAAAGAAATCATGAATGGCCACTGCATTCGAGTCACTCATAGTCTGGCTATATTGTCTTCGTTTTGTTCATTTATACCCAAAAGAAAGCATGCTAGGTTTTTGGAAAACATGTGCAGTAGGGGACGTGGTGATATGACACAAAGATAACATTAAATGCTAACTTAAGTGATGCCCCATGGAGGTAAAATCACTAAAATGTTTGACTCTCTAAGAACCCTCCCTCAATCAAATAAATGCCCACCTTATTTCCTTCTAGCATGTTGTGTGTTCTTCTAGGCTGTCTCTTGGTTTCAGAGCTGTTGCCCATTCTTAGCTTGAACATGATTGCTACTGTGACAAGACCTGTGTCTTATTCAGAGTCCGGAACCGTGTTCTCTAAATAGAAAATGGATTTGTATTGAATGGATTTTTGAAAGGCAGTAGATGCAGATGCTAATCTTGTGGCTTCAAGTTGGGAAAAAAAATATATCTTAGTACCTTTAAGGTCTTGAGGAATACTTAAGGTAGAGATCAGAAAAAGACCCACTACAGGAGACATAAATCTTCTAAAGAATATTGATCGATGAGGAAAAATAACTTTCCCAAAGAAGTTCCGCAGTAGAGAAAACCGGATGTCACTTACCTTCTTGATTCATGGTCTGTTGATGGAGAGCAATAACCCGTGCCTGCCACCTGGGATGGAGTGAGCACACCATGCCTCTCATGGCCACTGAGGATCCTGTAACAAGCTGGGCAGTGATTAAAAGCATCTCAGCCTCTACCTCTCTCTGCCAAGGGTGGGTCTTGGTCCCCAAGAACTTCTCTCTGAATGTTCCTGAGTGTGTGTCAGGGGTAAGCAGAGGGAGGGGTGTAGAGGAACCACTTTATAAAACTGGAGACCTAGGAGGGCTTCAGACCAGTTCCGTAGCCTTGGCTGCTATCTAGGAAGTTGCTTCCAGACCACATGTGACTTAAAGAGAAGATGACCCAGGAGATTGTAGTCAACAAGCCTCTGTCACTGCAGACTGAGGCTTCGCCAGATTCCAGGGAAAGAAACCAAGAAGTCCTTACTCTTGACAGACAAGCTCCTACTTGGGGCTTCCAGTCCTTCCCACTCCTGCCTTTAAGAGCTGTGAGATTCTCCATGGTGCACCTGCCCCGACCAGACAGGTATGTGTGGTTCTACAGGTCCCCTTATCCTGGGATCTGAACTGGTGAGGTCACGGTCCCAATCATTGGTGTGTGTATAAGAAACATCTGGCCCTGCAATGTTAAAAATCTGTATACAGGGGCCTCAGCTCCAACAGGTCTGGAATGAGTCTCTGGAATCTGAAATTGGAGTAATTCTGGCCTTGGGCACTGGAAGACACTTTGAGAAACATGGCGGGGGGAAGAGGCAATGGTTTAGAGCCCAAGCTCCGATGTGCCAGGACCCAAGGCTGACATCTTGTTCTACCCACTATGTGCTGCTTGACCACGAACAGCTGTTTAACTTCTCCACATCTCAGTTTCCATGTCGGTAAAATGGGGATAATAGTAGTGTCTACTTCGTAAACTTCTTGTGAGTGTTAGGTATAATAATCTTGCAAAGCATACCTCCCAGCACGTGGCATACAGTGAGTAGTAAATAAATGGTCTTGATCAATATTACAATTTAAAACATTAAACACCTAAAAGAGCCTCTGGTCTTGAAAGTCTTCTGCTGCAGCCCTGGGCCTCTTGATTCAGAGTGTTTTAATGTTTGACATGGATGGCTTTGCTGTCAATGGGCTGCCTTCCAGAGCATCCATGTATCGGGGTAGTTCCACAGTAGTGACACCATGCTTGGTTGTGCTGTACGAGTCACAATGACAGCATCCCCAGCATCATTAAAACTGTTGTGAGGTATACTAAGAATTTCAGCATCCAATTACTGCAGGGTACAAAGGTAAAAGACTTTCCTTGTCACCCAAACCATCTCACACTAGGGATTCAATGACAAATGTGTGTAGTCAGTCAACAAGTATGCGTTGGACCTCCTCTGTGCGCCAGCTTCCGTGTATCAACAGCAACAAAATAAAACAGGTGGCCTTGAATGGCATAAACAAAGAGCAGCATTCTGTCTTGTTTATTAATGTGGAATTTTCTGGAGAGAGAGGCACGCAGAAGGTCGATGGACAGTTGAATTTCTTTTGTGTGATTTTGTGAAATGTCACCTCATAGCATTGAGATAAAAAACCATTTGTATTGTGTTATTTCTGTATGAGCAGAGGCCTTTTGTTCTTTTTTATTTATTTTTTTTTAATATGATGTGAAGGAGAAAAGTAGAATGATGATTCTAAGCTATTTAAAGAACGTGGGTGATGGGTTCAACATGGCGGGCTTTGCTGGTCACTCTTCCGCCACTCACAAAAAATAGCACAAAATGCCAGAGAACAAACTTTAAACAAGGCGAGAAGTCAGAATAAATCCACGAAAACAAGCACAGGTGCCACTGGCAGACTAGAAACGTTGAAGAATTTCTAAGACTGAAAGCAGATACAGGGAGTTAAACTGCGCACGTACACACTCACACACATGGTCACACTCTCACACACAACACACACACTCATGCACACTTACGCAGGGCAGAAGCAGTTCAGGGAACTCCAAGCCTAGAGTCAGAAGAGAGCGGGGCTGGTGGAAATTCACGAGCAAAACTACAAGAACGTTGTACTGGGCAGAGCAGAGGGGGCCCCGGAGTGGGCAAGGCCGGGCACCTGGGGGAAAACGATGAGGTGTCTAAATCCATTGGTACGTAGGACACTCTGGAATATTTAGTCACACCCCCCTACCAATGCAACCATCTCTGATCTCTGAAGGGCGTTGCAGCCCTCCACCCTCCACCTCCAGGATCTCCTTCTCATCTGATCCGTCCGTTTACCTCCCAACTATCCTTCATGTCCCAGAGGTGCTAGGCCACCGGTCATTCTCAGGGAAAAGTTCCTATGCTTTGGACTCATTCCATGCCCTCTCTGGGGTGACACCCCTCCTACCTTTGGAAAGGCTTCTCTTTCTAGTCCCGTGCAAATCCCTCCTCCTTCCGGAAGCCCACTTCAAGGGCACCAGCTCTGCGAAGAAATCAGCCCTTTCCTCCTACCCACCTGGCACTTGGTACCTCTACGTAATCACTGGTGAGATCTTTCCACACCCATAATTTCCTTGCCTGTGTCTTTGCTCCCCCAGGGAGCTGTGAACATCTTGAAAAGAAAGAAATGCTTCTCTCAACACTTTGCACACAGTAAAAGCACATAGAACAGTGTCTAGAATGCAGTAGCTACTCACTAAGTATGTGGGGGACAAATGGAAAACTGTTGGTTAATCAACTGTGTGTGAGCTGCTTTTGGAATGCACAGGCTGGAGACTTGTCAAGAAAGGCCTTGAATGCTGGATGAGAAGTGTCGAACATATTTAGCAGGCAAAGGAGAACCACGGCACCTGTCGCAGGTGCCATGCACAGATCCACCCACATGATGAAGTTATGCTGAGAATGATTTTTCAAGAGGTGGGCCATAGTCAAGTGTTTATTACCAAATAAAACTTAAAGGGAAAGAAAACCCTGCAAATGGAAAAATAAACCATAGCAAGGCTGGCAGAGAATACAACTTGAAACATGTCGTTTTGACGAATGCGTGTAAAGCCCAGTGCAGGAACAAATTCCTTGTACACTATGGGCCTTGTTTGGTACACGGTTTTAATTAAGCAGGGAGACAAAGTCCAACGCCAACACGTTAAAGGCAGACGCGCCATGTGAGAGGCAATCTGATCGGGAGCCGGACTTGTTTACGGTGTTCTTGTCAATGCAGTTGTCATCTTAACGCTGTTTATTATTTTTAAGCCCAGGTTTTGTTTTGCATTACCTGCAAGGGAAGCACTGATTTCCAACCAGGTTCCAACACAAGACGTTCATTCAAAATTCTAAATCTATCAAGTAAATTATGTTTTCCTGAGAATTTGTACAACGTGGGACTTGAAGAACTAGTCTGTCAGTGAAGGAACAGTCCAAAAAGGAGAAAAGGGAGGCCCCATGCAGTCCATTTACATATAGGGTGTCCCTTGAGTAAACCAGGGGAGGGAGTGGTTTTTGTAGAGGCAGCATCACATAAGGAACGTGGACACCGTGAGTCTCGGCCTGGATCCTGGGCTCGTGAGTGTGATCTCGGGAGAGTCACTTCACCCTTTGAGCCTTAATGATGACATCGCCACCGTGGGTATGATGATTCCTCAGCAGCCAAGGTCCTGGCACTTCCAAGACGAGGAACATGGAAATGTGTGTGGGGAAGTTCTAAAGACTGTGAAGAGATGCTGGGTCTGTCCTCCTTGGTCTCAAGAAATCATCTGGTTCAGGTTCCTGCCTTTACTCTCCAAAGGCAATGCTGTCCCTCTTCTATGAATGAGGTGCTAAGTCTGTCTTGCTCAGGGATACACAGGAGGTAGAGGTCAGAGACGAGAGGAGGACCCCTGAGTCCTCCTGATATACAGCTCACAATGCTGTCTCTGTTTCCATTTCCGAAGAGCTCTAGGAGCTAGTCCCAGGGACTGAGAAGAAACCACTTTAATGACTGCTGGCACACGTGACCATTTTTGTGATTAGATTTTGTCACTTGTCTGAAAAACCCAAAACTCATTTTGCCATTTTGGAGAAATCGGATTTATAGTAGGTAAGCTTTATATCTCTAAGAAGGTCTGCTGTCGCCTGGGGGTGAGTGCAGAGGCCCACGTACACCAACTTCCCCTCCTTTTCTTCCTTCCCTCCCTCTTTCCTTCCCTCCTTCTTTCCTGCTTTCCTTCCTTCCTCCCATGACTTGCTTGGTCTCTCCCTTTACCCATCTGGTCCAAATCCTGCATCTCTAGACAAGCGGTACCTGGGAAGGGGTTTTTGTCTTATAAATACTGAAACTGAAGCCCCTTCCCTTGGGCTTCACGGAGATATGTGAACCACAGTTAAGACAATGGTGGTTACACTCAGACCAGATTTCCTTTTGGTCACTTACTCGCTGTGAAATACAAGGCAGGCGGGTCACCCTTGCAATCTTCAGAAAGGTCTTCGTAGACTTGTTGTGATGAGTAAACAAGATTAGTATGCCCTTCAGAGTTCCTAAAAAAAGAAGCAAATGACAAGTCATATCAGTGAGAAGAGCAACCGGAAGAAAAGGGAGGAGTAGGATTATGAGCATAATTTCAGGATTAGCAAAAGCAGAAGCTGAGGAAGCAGCCCCTCCCACCCTCCCACTTCCGAGCCATAGGAGGAGGGAGCAGAGGGAGCAGCAGAGTTGTAAGTAAAGTGGAGAATGTGCTGCATAAGCAGCTAGAAGCCTGAGTTTTGGGCTCAGACCCTCTGTTTCCTATTTGTGTGACCTGAAACAAGTCATTCAACTTCTGGCTGCTTCAAATCCTCCTTCCTCACCCCAGTCCTGTTGGTCTCACTTGGTGGGTGTAACACTGGCCGGAAATCGTGGGAGGAAGCACAGGGCAAGCTGTGAAATGCTGTGCCCTCCGTGCCATGCACTTCCTTAGGTCATTGGTCACCATCATTTCCTTTGGTTCTTCTACCTCTCTTCCAAGAACCTCCCTCTTCTAAGCAAGTCTCCACCGGAAACTAACCTCCAGCTTCTTCCAAGAAAGTCAGCTGACACGTCAGTGGCTAACCCAAAATGAAAGAAAATGAGGCACAGCGTGAAACAGGGTCCTCCTGAAATGAGAATGGCTTGGCATTGGGTGAAGGGAAGTGATGGGGAAGATGTTGGGACCAGACAATTAAGGATGTCTGATTCATCATAAATTATGCCGTCCATACAGACCTCTTCAGGACAAAGTGGGGACTTCTGGCCACAAGTGTCCCCAACACTGTGGACAAACTCCACCATATGTGAGAGGAACACCAGACTTCTTATGATGAGACACTCCTCTGACGCAGCAAGAAGCAAGTCTTTACCTCCCAATGCGTCAACCCCTGTCAACACAATTATGAGCAGTGTTGTGTTTTATTTTCAAACTCTTACTTGGTAATAGCTCTGCTGTTCTCGGGCACTGCATTACAATTAAATTTCACGAGAAGTTTTATGTGATCTTTTTTTCGGTATCCCCCTTCTGAGGGCCCCTCTATGTGGATTTCTAAATCTACAGTGGGTACCCATTAACCTGGAGTGTGAGAAAGAGCTGTCTACGATGAATAAAAATAACTGCTTGCCTGATGGCATACCTGTGCTGTGTTTTACACCATCTTAGTTAATTGCGGGTTAGTAGTTTTAGAAGGAGACTGGATTGTTCATTTCACTGCTCGCTCCTCACTCAGGAATCGGAAACTCAGACACAGAGAAGGAGGAATGAGTGGCTGATCCAGCATGACATCGGTGGTTGGGATCCAGCATGACAGAGAAGGAGGAATGAGTGGCTGATCCAGCATGACATCGGTTGAGCTAAGGCCAAACAGAACCAAGGCTTAAAAACCAAACCAATCACTGGCCTGGAGGGTGAAACTGGGAACTTTCCACCGGCCACCTCAGCTGGAAGCTCTCCTTCACTCTGGAGGCTCCCTGCACAGAACCTGATCCAAAGCAGACCATAAGCTAGTCCATGGCCTGCCTGGGGTGGTGACAGAGCCTGTGTTCCATCGCGAGACCTCTTCTCTGACATGTTTGGCATTGTTCATTGTCCATTGGCCTATGAAGTGAGTTGCTGCCCTATGGGACAAATGGGGTTCTGGTTTTGTCTCTGTGCATGGAGACCCTCCAGAGGCCCTGGAGTTCCGCTATTACAGAATCTACTTGGCTTAACCACTTGCTGTTGTCCTTGGACTTTGAGTGTAACTTTGGCATAGATGACTGGGCCCTTCCCAGCAGACGTGTCTTCCCTAGGCCAAATTTCCAACACCCCTTTAGACGCCGCTGAGCTCTGCCTGCACAGCGTCTAGAGCCAGGTGGTCATTCAGCTCCCTACTTCTCTTCTGCTGGCTCACCCACCTCTTGTCATCCATCACACCTCAAGTTCATACCAACCAGAGCTATGACGTCAACACTTATTTATGATAAACAGTGCCCAAATAGACTTAAAATTCATAATTAATTTTGGAAATCTACCTGAGAGTTGGTGATAGACTTAATGTTGTGTGTTCCTCCATCATGTCAATTCTTTCTAGGCTCATGATCCTTCCTGGCTTCCTTTGTAGTTGGGGTGATGGCCTGTAATTAGTTGCAGCTAATGGAAGGTGAGTATAAATGATATGTATCTCTTCCAAATACAGCAGTTAAGAGCTTGTGTGTATGTTCTTCCCTTGTCTTGGGGCTCTGGGAAGCCGATTATTGAGAGGTTGGGGTCCCAAAATGGAGGGAGGCTGGTTCCTTGAGTCACTAGATAAAGGGGGGCCCCTGCCAATTCTCATCACATCTTACACAAGAAAGAAATATGCTTCTGTTGTGTTAAAGTACTCAGGTTTCAGGATTCCTTTGTTACTGCAGCATAGCATAGCGCATCCTGACTAATACATGGCCTAGCCTTTGCCCATTCCTCACATGATACTTTTTTCTCATGTTCCCTTCTCAATTCCTCTATCTCCACTCTCCCTATATACTCCCTTCTACTCTCACATCCTCAACCACCATAAATTTGCAGAAAGCACACAACCTGATTCAGTTTCTGCTTTCGGGCTTCGGACATCTGCATCCAGTTGCTCCCTGGTTAGTTCCATTGGTATCTATTAGAATGTTAATGACAATTTATCTAGAATCAAATGGGCCATATCCCCTTGACCATTCCTCTGTGTTGTCTTAGTAGATTAAACTGTTGTTTTTACCTCCCTAGTTACGTACACAAAAATCGAGACTTGGTATTTTTCCCTTCTTTACTGTGTTTCACAAGGCACCGAACACAGCAAGTTCTGCCTGTACATAGTTCTTGAAACCGTCCACTCCTTGCCATCTCCACCGCATTCTTGCTTGCTTGTTTCATCATCTCTAATTCCAATAACAGCCTCTTGTCCGTTTTTTCTTACTCCAGTCTTGTTTTGTTTTGTTTTGTTTTTTCCTATGCATTCTCTCTGTCACATACCACAGCAGACAGATCTTGGAAAAACAATCAAATTTATTACCTACTTTTTTAGTTTTTCAGTGTCCCTGGTTAGCCTTAAACTCCTTGTCAGGGATGTTAAAACACTTCATGACTGGAATCTGGGATAACAAAGAGCCTCAGGGTGTGGCCTCTGAAATCAGACACTCTGGTGTCAAGTGAGAACTCACCTGAGAAAGTCACTTCACCTCTCTGAGCATCGCTGTCTTCATCCATGAAAGAGGATACATCATGCTAATTATATTAGTCGTTGCAAAGGTTGAATTAGATCATTTATGCCACATAATTATTGCTCAAAACATGATAGCTACTATAAATTATTATTAATAATAAAGAGAATTACTACATAATGGCCATTTCTTATGTGCCAGCAGCTGTACCAAATGTTTATACCCATGGTGTCTTCTGTAATTTTCCTAACACCTCTACTTTGCATTAGGTGTAGTAAAGATAAGCAAGTTGTCCAAAAAAAAAAAAACACTGGTAGAAAGCTGCAGAACAGAGATTCAAATCTAGGTCTATCTGATGAAAAATAGCTTTAAAGATAACAGGTCATTTTTACAATGTCATAGTACAGGATCATCACCTTGCACACATCCAGGAGGACATATTTGCATACAATGCAATTTAAATATATAGCAAATGATGCTTCCTGGTATATTATACAACCACTAAAAATCATATATATGAATGATTACTTTATGATAGCACTGAAAATGTTTATATCATAGCACAGTGATTAAGGGCATAGGGTTCAGGAGTCAGATTGCTTTGATTTGAGTAACAGCTTTAGAACATTTTGGTTGTGTGACCTTGGGCAAATACTTAACATTTATAAATAAAGAAAATAATAGAACCTGTCTTCTCATAGGGTTATTTTGAGGACCAGGAGAGGCAATATCTGCATAGTGCTTAGAAAGTCCCTGATCAATCGTGCTCAAATATTGCCATTGACATCATTATAATCATTATCATTGCAAGTGATAAAAATCCGGAAACAAAGCTGGACTTGGTTTACATGCTAACCTATACAAAATAACACGGAGGCAGAGTTAAGACTGGAAGAAAATACACTTTCATGCTAGCAGTGGGTGTCTCTGGCCGGTTTAATTATTAGTGATATTTTTCCTCTTTATCTCTACATTTTTTCAAATTTTCAATGATGAATGTATCACTTTTATAAGAAAAGAAAAATAACACTCTACTGTGGCTTTCGACAAGAAATGTTCTTTTCTGACCTCACTGATTTTTTTTTTTTACAGGATCATCTTTAGTCATTACATTCATTTAAAAGCTCCGATCCATTTTTGATCATCTGAAATACAGTGACAGGCACCAAAATCAATCCTACATTCGAGGTTTGCAAAGAGCGTAAATTATTTTAGAAGTCATGTCAGGTAGAGTTTATTCCAAGGTTTGCTTGCACATTTTAATCAGAAAACACAGAAGGTATATGCAGCTCAGATTGAAATATCCCTTCACCTTGTACTCAGAACCAGGTTGACTTACTGTTCGCCGGCTGATAGGACTGGCAGAAGTTACAGCTTGTATGATAGAGGCAGCCTGGGCAGGAACTGAGGGAAACACATAAAGAAACATTTATTTAAAAAAAGTAAATCAACCATAAAGATCCTCCCAGCAGACCTGAGAGATGGAAGCCTCTCTCTCATTTTCTCCTTGGCAAAATTTAATCTATCGCTGGGGTTTTTCAAGCGTCATATTCAAAGAGATGCAAATTCGTCAGAGCTGAGACCCCAGCTGACTTTTAGCACCTTGTGAATGTCAAAGGGGTTTAAAGGTTGCAGTGACTTACCTCCTTCCATCCTGACTAATTCAAATATGTATATCTCTCTATATAAATACATACATATATATTTATGTGTATATATATATATATATATATATTTTTTTTTTTTAAAGAAAGACTAAAACAACATAAATCCACCTATGTGTTCAGTGCCTTCTTTGTGTAGATCAATTGGCAGCAAATCTGAAATTTAAACAGAAAGTGCCATACTGAGAAATAAAAGTGCACTTGAGAAATCCACAGTCTATCTCTAAATCCAGGGCTAGCAGGAGAATTTTATTTTGTTTTGACTTTTTAAAACAGCAATCATTTTATCCTTCACCTTCCTCACAACCGCTAACCCCCGCCTCCCGTTAACTGGTTTAGGGATCACTATTAACTCGTGAGTGACCTCTGTCCTTTACATGGTTCCCTGCACACAATTCCCTTAAGTCATATAAGTAATGAATCTTGGCCGCCACCAAAAAAAAAAAAAAAAAAAAAAGCAGATTTAATTAATATTTTGTACCCAGACATGGTTTATGGGAGAGTTTGCTCTGCGTGGGGACAGGCAAGACTGTTCTCAAGTCAAGTCATCCCGCCATCCTCACACAAGCAAAGGATCAATTTACTAATGGAAATCCTGTTACTTGGAACCATGAGCAAAAAATGATATTAGGTTTCCCTTCAGACAACAAAAGCCCCCGATCATCAGTAATCCAGAGCTGCTATTACATATACAGAATTTGAAATGTTTTCACTTTCAATTCGACAGCTACTTATTGAGTTCCTACTAAGTGCTGGGTCCTCAGGACACACATGGGACTTACGCTCATGTCTACCCTTAAGGAGAGCATAGGATTTCAGGGGTATGCATCAACCACCATTGACATAACAAGCTGCTGAAGGAACAGAGTCTCAGTAGCCTACGACAAGAAGTATTTATCGCTCATGCATCCTGGGAGCTCCGCTGGTCCCAGCTGGCCTTCCTTATGTGTCTGAAGTCTGACTAATTGTTGGCTACAAAACTGAGATGACTGGGCTCTGCTCTACATGTCTGTCGTGCTCTGGTGGGTCAGCCTGGGCGCAACCTCATGGCAGTGGCAGTGGCTGAGCCGCAATGGAGAGGGTGAGCCCTATCACATCGGTGCCATGTCAGCCTCCGCTTGCATCACATTTTCTAACATCTCATTGGCCTAAGGTTACATGGCTGAAGCCAAGCTTAAGAGGAAGAACATTGCAAAGTTCCGCGGAAAAGAGTATGGGCTCCAGCAGGGGTGAAGAATGGGACAGTTTTCTTTTCTGCGTCACAGAGACAGTCAGGATATGTACCACCATTTTATTATTGTGTATAATAGAAGAACAGACCGGGAAGACCAGGACCCCCAGGGCTTCAAGGACACAGCAGCATGCTCTGGGAGATGCAGGAGGGGCTTCTATGAAGCCCGATGCCTAAGTTCAGTTGGAAAGATAATTAGGCGCACATCAAACAAATCAAAGAGAAAGATATTATAAGCCATAGGAAGACCACAGACCTAGGCAATATTTGCTTCTATTAAACTGCCGAGAAATCAAGTTCTATCTATATTACAGAACCTGGGCGAGCTTTAAATAGTATTAGGCCTGTGTAGCCAGTACCAGTTCCTTTGCCCGAAATTCCATTCTCTACTTCTTTCCTAGCCACCTCCTTGAAAATATCAATCACTGTCTGTCTGTCTGTCTCTCTCTCTCACACACACACTCACACACACACACGCGCACACACACACGCACACACACACGCAGCCACTATTCCTCTTCCCTGCTTCGTTTTCCCCATGGCATCCTCTACCACCTCCCGTGCTATGCCTATTTTACTTCCTCTTTGGATGAGATGGAAGGTGTTAGGTGAGACTGAGAGGTTCTGTGGGTCCTAATTCTGGAAGGTGGGGGACATCGCTTACGTATTTGGACTTCAGCTTTAGATGATGAATCCATCAGAACCCCCTGATAAAGACCGCTTTATCGATACGCATCCGAGGTGGAGGAAAGGGATGGGGCACTGACCACGTGCCTTGCTGCTGTAGCAAGGAGCTCTCTATACCCGAGCTCGAGGAAAAGCGAGCAAGAAAAACACTTCCGCCTGCTCTTCTTTGACGCTGCCGAGAAAACGTGCCCTGATAAGAAGCCATCCTTTGAGTGCAATGAAAAGAGATGATTGTCTCTTTAAGAAAGTGGTTGGGGCAGTGCTTTTGGGTTTGGAAGTCTGGAGACGGTGGCATTAGATTGATTAGGTGTGTGCATGTTGGCTGAGAAAGCTGTAGAAAGGCGAAGGGAAGTGTTTGACAAGATGAAAGACTATTCAGCATGTTAGACAGCTGCTTGAGTGAAGATCTGTAATGGCACAGTAAAATACTCTCACCAGTAAATGATACCTTCGTGGCAAAAGCTGCTACGGGCTGGGCCACACGGTTTTTGTCTGGCCTGACGTGCTCAACCGAACAAAGGTTGAAAGCAGAGTGGAACACACCTTTCTCGTCGCTGATGGCCAGTGGCCTAGGAGCTGCTGTGGCCGCCTTGTTTCTCTCGTTTTCGGCGGTCACTGGCGGAAGGATGTCTCTGTGGAATGCTGTAGAAAAATGAGGCCATCCAGCAAAGCCATGTGGTGGGCTGGGCACAGGATGGGCGTTGGAGCCGGGCGGCGCCAGGTAGAAACACTGTGCCCAGGTTACTCTCTCGCTAGTCCTGGACAAAGTGCTTAGCCTCCTTCACTCTCAGTTTTTACTCGTCTGTAAAATGGGACAAGAGCAACACCTACCTCCGAGGGGAAGTGCGGCAGACATCACACCTTGCTCACGTGGGGGTATTAGCTTTCTGTTGCCTCCGGAGGTGCCCAACGTGGGTTTCGCAGAGCTAAGATCAAGGTGATTGCAGGGCTGCACCCCTCTCCAGAGACTCTAGGGGAGAACCTAGTTCTTCGCCTATTCCAGCTTCTAGACTGTCTACATCCCTTGCTTACAGCGCCCCCTCTTCCATGACCAAAGCCAGAAACATGACGTTTCTCTGATCTTTCTCCCATAGTCGCATCTCCCTCTGACCTCAGCCAGGAAAAGCTTTTCCCTTCCGAGGATCCACATGATTGCCTCGGGGCCGCCCAGATAACCCAGAATAACCCCCACTTCAAGATCCTTAGTTAATCCCATCTGCAGTATTTTTGCCACGTGAGGTGCCAGATTCACGGGTTCCGACGGCGGGATAAATCCGTCTGCCACGGTGGAGGAAGCTCCCTTTGACATCACGGACCAAGAGCACTTTGTAATTAATCTGTGGTGTCTGCATTGGACTGAACACAAAGTACTCCCGGATACAAGGTGCCTTGAGATCAAGTAAGAAATGTTCCATCACTGAGAATCCAAACGCTAATAATAATGTGACTGTCATCTCCTCAAAGGGCCCTTCCTTGTCTGGATAGGTTAGCATCGCCCTAGCAGGTATCCTGCACAATTGTTTTCCTTCTCCCAAAAGTAAGGGATCACCTCTGCGTTGCTCATATTACATTTCCGACACCTAGCACAGCGTCTGGCACCCAGTAGGCTGTTGACAATATCTTTTAGATGCATGGGTATACTCTTGATAAATGAGCTACCTTGGTCTAGACACTCTGCTGGTCACTTAGCAGACATCGCGTCTAGTTCCCGTGTTGAATTTTAACGTTAATATTATTATTGCAAATTTATAGAGAAGGAAACTGAGGCCTAGCTCAGAATGCCCGAGTCTCTTTCCCACATTCTACAGCTAGCGAACGATGAAGGTGAGGTTCAGATAGGCCTGTGGGGCCCTGAAGCCCATTTTCTTCCCCCCCATAGCTTCCTTAAATAGACCACGAACCAGAAATCCATTCAGTTCAAAGAGAAGAATTTTGCCCACAATCCAGTGAAATTTCCATTGCAAAACTACCCAGGAATAGTTATAATTGCGACTGCAATTATAACATTAATAGTAATGGCTAAACGCATAAAGCACTTAATTTGAGCACTAACCTACACTAACTCATTTGACCCTGGCAATGACAGTGTGTGGTTTTCACGAATGAGGAATCAGAGGCACACAGGGGTCAATAACTGTCCAAGGCCACACAGCCAGCAGGATTCGATGCCAAAGAGCCTGCAGGCTTCCCCACTGCACCCTGCTGCCTCTTAAATGAGCGCAGAGCCGACCCTGGTTCACTTGTTTCTTCAGTCTCCATTTATGCCACTCAGACTAACCCATCACAGGGTTTACTCCAATACTCACAAAGCATTTGAGAAACGGAGAGACAGAAATAAAGGAAGGAACGTTACCATCACGGACATTTTGCTCTGAAGAGGGAATCTACACGCTCTTAGTTCAGCCCTTCATGAAGCCGATGTGGACACTGAGACTCAACCGGCCAGAATGCAGCCCTTCTTTTGTCCCCCAGAACACCTTGCTTGGCCCTTGTGCTAAAGCAGTGGGTCATTCACCTGTCTCTCTCCCAGGCAGAGAGGGTCTTCCTAGATCCAGGCAGCTACCAGCAGCCGGAGCAGAGCTGAGACATGGGCAGCGCCCAAGTCAGTGGTTCCTAAAAGGATAAGGAGCCTGGAGCTCCTGCTTCCAGAATCTTTCCCCAGTCCACCTGCCGCTTCCCATCTCTGATGCTAGCACCACTCCAAACCACCACTGTCCCTCCTGGACCCAGGCCCCATCTCCCATTGGGTGCTGCTTCTTCCCTCCTTACTTCTTTAGATCCTGCCCTCCAAGCGATAGCTCAAGGGCTCCTTAAAGAAGCCATTGCAGGTACGTCATGACTCCACTTAAACCATCCCATGGTTTCCTGTCACAGATGAACTGAAACTCAAACTTCTTCCTGTGGTCTACAGGGCCAGACCCACCGCGGCCCTCTCTTACGCCTCTAAGCTCATTCACACTATTTTTTCCGCTCTTATCCTGTCCCCGCTGGACTTCTAATCTTCTTAAACACAACTCGCTTGTTTTTAACTCTCTTGTTCCCTATCTGCCCATGTTTGCATCCTTCTCATTTATCAGGTCTCAGCTCAATTGTCACCTCTTCAAAGAGAGGCTCTCCTCGACTACCCTATGATACCAGCACCCCCATGTCGCTCCTTGAAATGCTCTCCCTCTTCCTTTGCTTACTTGTTTATTTTCAGTATTCTGGGCTAGAATGCTGGGGCCATCAGTGCAGGAACTATGTTTGTCTGCCTTTCTCACATACTTCCAGCTTTCTGTGCATGTCACCCACTGACCGACACTACTGGCCTCTCTTGGGAGCTTGTTAAGAATGCTGAGCATCTCGGTCCCCACTTGATCCCCACTCTAAGATCTCCATTTTAACATTACCCCTGCTTACATGCACTTTATGGTTTGCAAAGTGGTGTTCTCACATAGTGCCTTGAAAACAGACACATCTAATAAACATGCATTAAGAATAAATGAATGAATGATGGTGCTTTTCATCTCGAACAGAGATGGAGGCATTGAGGGTTCTATGTCAGTAATTTATAGCAAGTCTTCAGAGCTACAAAAATGTAATTCATTTAATGATTTTAAAAGAGTTTCCAAATAATATAAATGCATCTGTTGTTGATCATCAAGAGTAGCGAGAAACCAATACCCCACACCTCTGAAGTGTCCAACAGCTATGGCTTCATCACAGCCATGCACGGTGCCCTGTGGAGTAGGCAGACTTATCATTGCTCCAGGAAGACTTATTCCTTCTGCTGGTGCAATTTTTAAAATGACATACACTGCTGTAATTTGGTCATTATTTGAAGCTAAGCAGTATTCAATTATGGTCATAAAATAGCATGTAACAAAATTTTTTTTTAAACAAACACGGTAGAACACAGAGTTTAAAATGAATGAAGTCCTTCAAATCACCCAACTTGAATGAATGTTAAGCAGAATAAACAAAATTAAATGTGGCTCTTTTCTGTGACCGTGACTCTATGACTGTGCAGAAATCCGCATCTGAAGAGGCTGGCAAGGGATGTGGACTGAAGAAGACAGACGATTCGTTGCAGAGAAGGGACTGTAGCAGCATTTTAAATTCTTGGTTTCATGCCTTCCACTGTTACTGTAAAAAAGCTTCCCAACAAATACACATAAAGTATATTATTAGAAATAATAGCAGTGATGAAATCGATGCATTAAGCAGTTATACAGGTTTCTGTCTGTTTGGCGTGGGATAACGCAAAGCTTTCGAGGTTGCCAGGCTGGGTTCAAAGCCCAATGTGTCCTTCCAGCCAGATGAGTCAAACCCTCAAAGGCTTTGATGCCTTGTAGAATAAGGATGAAAAACTCTCACCAGCAGAGTTATTTTATGTGTAGTTTTGAGCACAAAGTTGGGGTTCAAAAGTGTTAGTAATCTTATCTACCATTCTTCCCTCTTCTGCATACAAACAAACTCATAAGGCTGATGCAAAATATCTAAAAGACTAACGACGAACAAGACTAGCTTTGCTGGCATTCTGCATCTGCAGGAGCAAAAAGTAGCAAGTGGACAGAGATAAAAATGGTGACAATGGAAGACATTTGCAAGGTACAGTAAAGTTCTGTTAAAGACTAGTAAATATCTAAACATAGTTTACTCATTCAAACACACGTATTCCTGACAATAGTGCTTTGTTTCCCAGCCTTATTCTTTTATTTTATTTTACTTTCTATTATCTCGTTTGACTTTATTTTCTTTTATTTCGTCTTACTTTGTTTGCTTTCTTTTTTACAAACACATCTGTGTTGCCTCCTCTGCGTTGGACCCTGTTCTCAACGCTTTACAAATTACTAGCTCATCCACCCTCCCAGGAATCTCATAAGGTGGCACAATTATTAGCCCCATTTGACAGATGGAGAAACTGAGGCACAGAGAAGCAAATTGTCTACACCATCGCACTTGCAATTGGCCCAAGACGGTTTTAGCCACTGAGATCTACAGCCTGACTCACTAGGTGGCTCAGGACGATCTGGGACAGTGTGTTAATATCCAGTCCACCAAGTGAGAAGACGATGTATACTACGGAGGTCATTCCGGCCAACGGCACCAGCTCTGCAGCACCTGCGAGGTGGGATTGAGCTACTTTTTGGACTCTTGGGAAAGAGTGAAAAAGACCCCAAAGAGGACAGGTGGCTGAAGGGCTCTAAACATAAGAAGACATTCAAGTTCTGCTACACTACGCTGCTGAAATAATTTGCACCCCGGGCTGGCAGCTGAAATACCCGAGAAAGGCACCGAGCTTAGACACCGAAGCGACTAGCGATGGTTCTGGCTGATCTGCTGTCCGGCTGGGTGACTTTGCCTGCATCACTTACACTCTCTGACCTTCAATTTCCTCGTCATTAAACTCAAGAGTGCTGCCCTTACAGCCTAGAGGACTAAAGGAAATCAAACTTGTAACCGCTCCTGAAACACAGTAGGTACACACCAAAAATGCCCGTGGAGTTCAAGTTTAAAGTTGAGATGATCAATGCCTGCACAGCGGATATATGAAAAGGAGATTTGTTTTCCTGAAATTGCACTCTGCCAACAAATTGAAAAACACACCACCAATCTGAGAAATGCACGATATTCATGCTCTTGTGCTGTTTGGTCCTGAATTTTTTATCTCCCAAGAATAATGACCTCAGCCCTGGGCATTTCCAGGGGATTAATGACCAGCGGAATTTAATGGCCCCGGCTCCAGCCTAGAGCATCCCACATTCCCTGGGTACTCATTAATCCCAGGTAGACCAGCAGCCTTTCTTCTCGCTGCTCCACCATGCCCACGTTTGGCTGGCTGTGAGTGGAGGGACCACTGGGACTTCACGCCTCTACTGCGGTCCCCAGCCCGCTCCAAGCTCCAGCCACTGGTTCATTTATTTACAGGGCCAGCCAGACAGTAATTAAAATATGCTAAGGAATTCCCCTGCTCGAAGGCAGCTGGACCCAATGATGAGCTGCTTCAAGTACATGCCCCCAACCATACTCCTCGCCTACCCGTGAACACACATATTAACTTTTAGGGAGGCAGCTCAGTATTGCTTCACATTTTATGTAGAAGGATTTCATGAGATTTTAATGAGTTTCTACCACTGGAAAAAAAAAAAAAGCTCACAAAGGATCTATGTAAATTGCTTTGTCTTGTGCAGCAATCCTAGAATGATGACATGCTTCAGTATTTGGTTTCTGTAAGGATATACAGATATGCTGATGTGTGCACACTGGCCCCTACGCATTTCTGCTTGCAAAAGTGCAAGGTGAAATGGTGCTGCCGATGTCCCATGTGGTCTGTGGGATAAAACCCTGCACCGGGTTTCCCCAGGGGACATCAGCTGGCTGGAACACAGGCTGGTCCTTGTCACCAACACCGAGGCACCTCCAACGCAGACACTCAGTTTTCTCATCTACCCAATGGGCAGACTGTGAGTGTCCAAGATTACTTCCCTTGGATATAAATATTCATTTCTATAATGAGCTGACAGGTGGGTCAAATGTTGCCATTCTTCTTCCCAGGGATGAAATCAGAAGAAAACGCAATGATGTTTATGAAATGAGCGGCATCTGTCGGGTGCGTTCATCCTCCCAGCGGTCTCTGAGATCATCCTTGTTTTCTGGAGAGGAGACTAAAGTTCAGAAAGCGTGAACAATTGGCCTGCTCAGCAAGTGGCAGTGTGGGGATGAGCCCAGGGCCCACGGTTCCCCTTTGTCCATATCGCCTGGAAAGACTTTGTGGGCTGGAGTTACAAACCAAGTGGGCTAAAGGCTGGGGCTGCAAGCCAGGGCTGCAGTGTGGGGTACCACAGGCGGCTGGAGGAAGGAGGACCAGAGTGAGAACACCAAGACCCAGGAAAGGTCAGTTGCCTGGACAGATGCCATAGCACAGGAATCGCATTTCGTAGAGCGAGCTAAAGAATTGCTCTTTTAAGGAATACGTCGATATTGCTATGTGTGTACACATACGTGTGTTTGTGGATGCACACAGCTTATGCATGTGGACACATATACGTATATTAGCCCTAAGGTTAACGTACACATGTTTATTATTGAAAACCTCTCCAATTCAAAATCTGTGCACCAACTTCCCTTCTGAACTACTATTGCCATGAGGGTTTTTTTCCCTTTTCATTTCACAATGAAAATAACCTTTTGATTTTATTAATAATACATTTTCATCATAAAAATAATGTTCACATATTTCACAAAGGGTTAAGGAAGAAAGTAAACATCAGCCAACATCCCACCAGCTAGTGCTCTGGACACAACTGTCCATAGGAGTAAATCATTTTCTTCAAGTCCTTACTAAAGCCTGAGACAGCTGGGGACACAGAGTGTGTCCTGCCCATCGCTGAGTCTCCAGGGCATGCCCAGGACTGAGCAGAGCTGAGCCCCGCAAGTGGTGCTGGCTGAACAAAAGCCTCTGTGACCCCAGGAAAGCAGCCGAGAAAGATGTGTTGCGTTTTATTGGTGACCTAGCAGAGGTGTGGATTTTCCAAAGCAATAGATGGTATCAACGACACAGCAGGTGGCTTCTGGGTGACCTTATAATCTCAGTTCAATGATGAGAAGAAAAGAAGTCCTAATCACACTAATAACAACGTCAACGTCGACTTATAAATGTTAATGTGTAGCGTACGCTTTAACCTCATCCGGTCTTCATGGGAAGCCCGCGAGCTTGGTACTATTGGTCCTGTTTTTCAAATGCGTAAAGTTTAGAAAGGGCAAGTTATTTCCTGAAGGTCATAAACCTAGAAAGTTCTAAATTCTCGGCTCGAGGACGAGTTGTAGTAAAGCCAAATTTCAGAGTCTTTCCTCTGTGGTATAGATCAAATTGTCACTACACGATTAACTTAGTTTTTCTTTGTGTCTCTCGATTTCTCCGCTTCCTCTCTCTCCAAATGCCAAACATCCAGAGCTAAAGTTGCAACATGTTTCCCTGAACTTGTTAAAGCAACCCTTCCCACCTATTGGCTTAGAACAAGGATTTTTTTAAAAAATTAGTCAGGAAAGAATCTTTTTTACTGTTGAGGAATCAGAAGCACAGAGAGAGGGGGACCCCCCAGTGTCACTCAGGATACAAGCCTTTGTCCTTTTCCGTTCTTTCCGGCACCTGTCTTCATCCCCCGGATCCATGACCTTCTAGTTTTGCTCGTCCCAAAGGCCTCCACTGCCACAAATTATATATATTGTTTAGCTGAGTCCTTGGATAAATTTAAGTAATTGTTTGAAATTCACGCCTCTTCTGTTGTCTCTACAAAAATTTTCGGTCGATTAAGCAACAATAACGTGGATTATTCTATGAGTATCTCGGGATGCTTGCCTGGCATACTGTATATAAATTCCATTGTATTGTAGTCAATTAAACCCCATTGTCTAGAAAAGTCACCTGTCTGACTTGGGGAAAAGTGGGTATGAATGCAAAAGACCCAACAACGTGTCGAAACTGAAATCTAACCAAGTAATTTATGCCGTTCGATTTGAAAGGAGATAGAACAAGCAATATTTTCGGTGCCCGCAAGCTGTGTGGTGATTTTCTAAGAGACCATTCTGATCACTAAGGGTCGCTGACGGGAGATGGAGGCACCTCAAGTTTAACCGTCTCTGAAAACTAAGACGAGGAAGACAAAGAATACTTTTTTGTCATTCTTTGCGCAAATGAAAGAACCTTGTCATTCCAACTTCACAAGACGGTGCTCGAAGATGAAAATGTTCAACTCCACTGGGACAGCCATTTTTTTTTGCTGTTATTACAGAAGAAAATTATAACCATAAAAATGTCCAATTTAGAAAAAAAGGTGCCACTTTAGTGTCATTTGCATAAAAGCTGTTACACACAAATTGTTATAAAGATAAATGTGTAGTACTCTTGTTGAAAATTGCTTATATCTTTGGTGCTTCGCCTCAAACGACATAAAGGCCTCTTCACACTGAAATTCATTCTCAGGTAAATAAAGCTGAAAGTGAAATTTCACCTATTTGAAAGTACGTGAGTGGTTTTTCATGTTGTCTTAAACAGGTTCTGAGAGGCTGGCCCTCTCCTCCCCACGCTGCTGGGTCCTGCCCTTCCATTCACTGGTGGCCCTGTCACACAGGCTCCTATCTGAGGCAATGCAGCTTGTGATGAAGCTAGTGATGGTCCCGGTCCTCAGCCACCCGCGGCGCCGTGTGGGTACAGGCAGGGTGGGAGGCTTGGGGGAAAGGAAGAGACTGATGGCTACTGTCTTCTCTGAAAATTACCGTTCACGGGGAGACTGCAGAGTTATGGCAGCCCACATGACGGCCAGTCCTGCCCTCAGGAGACTTGCTGGCGGGATCTCGGTTCATTCCCAGCCTCACATGCTAACCATCGCCATGGGGAACCGTTATGATTTCTTAAACTTATAGCTCTTCCGATCTTTCTACGCTGTGCTGCCCCTTCTCCCTGGAATGTTCTGACTAGTCCTGAAGAATTTCAACTTATCACTCAAGAGTCATCTCGAGGGACTAATTGTTTTTCTCTACTACCCATTATGATTGCTTCCTCCCTCCTCTTCCATCCCTACACAAGTAATAATATTAGTTTATTAATATTAAGTGATCGGTTGATTGATTGATTAGTATTGATCAATATTAATTCATTTCACTTACTGCAATCCATGGTGACTCACTTTCCTGCTGTCTCTTCCACTCAAGGACAGGATCTGTGTGTGACGCGTTTCCATATTCCAATTCCAAGGCCACAACTGTCACGGAGTAGCCACTAGAAAAAGTTCTATTGCATGAACAGATGACAGTTATTTACCCACACGATGTGTTGCATTTTTAGTGAACTTCCAATAATGAAGCACTTCCATAAAAATACCCGATCAGGTCTAACTTCTTTTAATCAGGGAATTTAAAGCACTGTAAAAATAGTCGTATACTGTTGTCATGTTGTATTTTCTTTTTAAAAAACTTTTACTGAGGCATAACTGATATAAGAAAATGCACACACTCAATGTATACATTTTGATGAGCTTGGACATATGCATAAAGATACTAAACCATCAAGATACTGAGCATATCCATCACCCCCCAAAATTTCCTTGTTTTTGCATGTGTTTTTATGTTTGTGCATGTGCATGATAATGCTTAAGATCTATTCTCTTAGCTAATTTCAAGTATACAGCACAGTATTACTATAGTTCTCATGATATTCATTAGGTGCTCATAACTTACTCATCTTATAATTGAAAGTTCATACTCTTATACAAACCTCTCCCCATTCCCTCCATCCACCCTCTGGCAGCCATCATTCTATTCTCTATTTCTATATGATCAACTTTTATTTTAAAAGATTCCACATATAACTAATATGAACAGTATTTGTCTTTCTCTGTCTAGCTTATTTCACTTAGCATAATGCCCTCATGCAGAAGAATGAAATTGTACACCTATTACAACTTATACAAAATCAACTCAAAAATGGATTGAAGACTTAAGCATAAAACCTGAAACCATAAAACTCCTAGAAGAAAACATTGCGGAAAACTCCCTGATGTTGGAAGTGATTTTTTAAAATTTTACACCAGAAGTAAAGGCAGCAAAAGTAAAAATAAACAAGTGAGATTATATTATACTAAAAAATTTCTGCACAGCAAAGAAAAAAGCAACAAAATGAAAAGTCAATCTGTGGAATGGAAGAAATTATTTGTAAACTATATATCCAATAGGGAGTTAATATCCCAAATATTAACAAAATAAGGAACTCATACAACTCAATAACAAAAACACAAAAGTACAATTTAAAAAATGAGTAAAGGACCCGAAAAGACATTTTTCCAAAGAAGACACACCAATCGTTAACAGGTATATGAAAAGGTGCTCAACATCACTAATCACCAGGGAAATGCAAGTTAAAACCACAGCGAGATCACACCTCACTCCTGTTAAGACAGCTACTATTGAAAAGACAAAGGGAAACAAAGGCAGACAAGGATATGGGGGAAAGGGGACCCTTGCGCACTGTTGTGGAGATGTAAGTTGGTACAGCCGCTAGAGAAAATAATGTGGAGGTGCCTCAAAAAGTTAACAATAGAACTACCACGTGAACCAACAGTCTCACTTCTGGGTATTTATTAGAAGGAAATGAAATCACCATCTCGAAGAGCTATTTGTACTCCCGTGTGCATCACAGCATTATTCACGAGACGTGAAAATGACAAAACAATCGAAGTCTCCATCGATGGATGAACGGATTAAAAAAAGGTGATATATGCACACACACACACACACACACACACACACGCAAATGGAAAGTTATTCAGCCACAAAAAGAAGGAAATCCTGCCGTTTGCAATATGTATGTTGTTTTTCATTTTTATTTTTATGGATTTTAGATTTCCTTTTAAATAAGAAGGTGTGGGGTGGGGGAAGATATTTCTAAAGACATCTCTCACACTATCTTGTACTAATCCCTATCATGGAGTTCCTATAAACGAAGAAACTGACTTTTACTGAGCACTTACTACATGCCAGGGACTCTGATATATGCCTTATACAAATAACATGCCCACAGGTGCGTATTATTACCGATTGATTATAGACGAGATGATGGAAACTCAGAAGGGGCTTTAGCCCGAGGACACAGAGCTTAGAAGTGGACAATCTAGGCTTCTAGCCTCTCAAACATTAATGATAACGTGCCTCCTATTTACAGTAATTAGCTGCTGGTAAAATGGGCTTTTGACATCCCTCATTTTATTTACTCTTTACTCTCATTGTAAATGAGAGATGCCATGGAGAGTGTCATATAAAAGGAGCAATGCTGGACCCAGAGTCAGAAATATTCATTTTGAATCCCAAATAACAATTAGGAAGCCACATTCGGTGTGTGGCAGAGAAAAAAATCTCTGGTCCTTTCCATGAAACTTAGAGAATGATTTCAAGTAAAGGTAGCAGCTACAATGAGTCTCAAGAAATAAGAAAGAATTAAATGGGTGAACAGGTAGCAAATAAGAAAACAGGCCAGGGGAATAAGGTGGTCGAGTGGCTGGAACCTGATGTGTGTCACCGGGAGCTGGCAGATGGCACTGGCAAGGCGGAGGGGGCCAGGTCACAGTTCATGCTGGGAAGATTTCTTATGTGCATGTTGGTGGAGGACTTCCAGTTTCCCATAATGAGTCGGTTGAAGTCATTATCTCTCTCTCCCTCGCTTCCTAAACGATTCACTTCTGTTTTAGCTGAAAGAGGCAAAATAAGGCAGAGCTGGGAATCTGAGGGCCCTGAGAGGTTGAGGAGTTTTCATTAGAAATGGGGGGTGATCTGCGTTGGCGACAGGGTTCCAGAGATAAGCCGTGTCCCAGTCTCTGGGCAGATAGTAGAGGGCAGATGAGGCTGAGAGAGGCATCTAGAGGCATCCAGCCAGAGATGGATGCAGGGGTGGGAACACGCTCCCTTAGAACCACAGCAGGTAGTCACTGAGCCAAAATGCTCGTCTTCAGAGGTATATTATTTACACAGGCTTAAGTCATTTTTCCCATTAATAGGAGAATAATTCTTTTAATACATATTTTCCCAACTGGCACTAGAAAGCAAAATGTTTGATTAAGTAACTGTTAGGGGGCCAGACCCTTAGATTTTCTATAAGAGATGCGATAAAAAATTTATTTTCCAAATTATAAAAATGTTCCATATCTACATATTTTCAAGGTGGATGTTAAAAAATAAATACTTAGTTTGGCACTTCGGGGATGTGTGAATCTTTAGAGTTTCAACATGGGCATTAAAAGAAAGATTTCCGAGTAAATGCAGTAAGAGCCATTGTAACTCAGACTTTATATATTTTTTAAGTGAAAAATAAAAGCAGGAGTATTCAGCCTGGGTATGCATGCAGATTTCCTGCCAAATTTTTCAAGCGTTGCTTCCTTCTGACAAAATGCCACCTGGGAGAAGCATCCTCGAGCCATGTGGGTGATGGAGATGTTGAGTCTGCGGAACCCTCTGTGAGAAAGGAACAGCACCGTGCGGGAGTAGGATGTCTCCTCTGCGATAGAAGAACTTAAAGATGCAGGGAAAGGAGAATGTGATTACGTCTCGATGAGATAAGGCTAAAGTGGTGGCGAGCTAAGCGTGGCTGAATTGGATTACGGGGCGATTTTGCTCAGGCCGATTCATCAAGGTTGTCTACATTAGACATTCATGAAACCACCGCTGTAAGTCTGAAAAGGAAACAGAACGAAGGTGATTGCATAGCTCTTTCAGGATGTTCTGTGCAATCTGAAGATACTGTACATTTATAAAGATTTTGTATCTCCATGATGATATGTGGTCTGAGAGTATACGTGTGACAATAAGCAGAGAATGGCATAAATATCAGGGTTCCCATGGAACCTTGGTTGGGGCGCCTAAGAGGGACATAGTAAGGACCACCCCTCCCTGCCATGTAATTTTGAAACCTATTTAGAAGCAGATCAGAGTCACCAGGCAGAAGTCACGTGATGCCTTGATTACTGATTACGTTGGCGGCTCATGGAGGAGGAGGCATATACCTGCGGGTGGGTGGGCTTCCTGAGACCTACCTCCCAGAAGGAGGTTGCCATAGGCAATCCGTATGGGGGGCACCTGGCTCTGTAATTGGCAGCAACTAGGAATGAGCAGAACTCAAATCCTCTGGGAAGATGCGTCCCAACAGAAAAGGAGAAATCTGAGTCAAGTGCATCCCCTGGCGTTCCTTCCAAAATTCCTAATCAGAGAGTCCACCCCCCGACCCCACCCCCACCCCCAGGGAAGGGCAAGTGACAGACAGAGATTGTCTAACAGCCTTATACCGGCAGAGTCCCTCCACCTGGCGGAAATTCCAGGAGAGAAGAGCTACTCGCCCCCCTTCAAGAGCAGGTTAAAACTGGGGTACTCGTTTTCTCTGGCGCCTGGAGATAGGACAAGACTCAGGGCCAGGCTTCACATAGGGCTCTAAAGGGGCTGATGGTGTGTGGCAGGCCACCAAGATGGCACGTGGCTGGAAGACCAGGTCCTCAGAAAAGCTATGAGAATAACTGGACACAATGACCCCAGAGAAGAGATTCTACAGCAGCCAACATGCTTCCATATTGTTTTTGTTTGTTTTTTTATTTGTTTGTTTGTTTGTTTGTAGTTTCGTTTTCATGAGGACAAGGGAGCTGACTAGTTCTCTGGAATTCCAGATGGAAAACTAGGGGCAGCATAGACATTACAGGAGACACACTTTAGCTCGATGTGAAGACAAACTCTCTGAGAGTTGGGGTGCTCCTGGAGAGGGAGGTGCATCTTTCAGAGCCACAGTGAGCAGGATTTCCTGCTCTGAGAAGGAGGGAGGACCAGATGGCTTTGCGATTCCTCTGGGAGTCTGCATTTCTATGTGCCCTTTCCTAAGAGAACTTGGAATATTTCGGTGCCAAGTGGGCTTTGAGTATGAAATTCAGAGATGGTGCATGCCCAACTCTCAGTAAACATGTAAAGTTCGGGAACTTGGGAGTTGCTGACTGCAGAGAAAGCCCCACGGGTCTCAGCGAAATGCCAGCGCTCTTTAAACCTCCTTGCTTGACACGTTTTACTTTCTGGCCAAAACGATGGACGGTATTTAAGAGTACGTGCAATTTGCTATTCCGAGTAGTTTTGTACTTACAAACTTTCAATCTGTCCAGCAGCCCTGTGAGGCATTACTCTTCCCATTTGACCCAGGCAATTCTTCGGCATGTCCACACAGTTGGTGAATCCAGGATTCAGACCTCGGGCGCTGAAGCCTGCGAGCTTAGCTGCTGGGGCCAAGCTGCATCAGCCTGGCGGGCCTCTCAAGCCATCTCTTTTGTAGACCAGGGCTCAGGAGATGCTGTTCCCCATTCTAGGAGGCACATTCTCCTCTCTTTTCCTGTCAAATTACTCCTGCTTCCAGACTCAATCCTAGGGCACCCACTTCTCTGCGCCAGGCCCAACTGTGTTCCAACAAGAATGATTTAAATCGTGTAATCTCTTTGTCTGTTTCCCCCAACTGCACGAGGGCTTCCCTAGGGTGGGAGCCATACACTTTTGGTCCAGGCACTAGACTGGCCAGAGGGTAGACATGTAATGCACATTTGTTGAGCGAATAAGGAATGCTACAGTGAATATACGGGTATTCCTCAATGAAGCTTTGTAAAAGATGCAGTTCACATATTGGAAAGCCCTGGGTTCTGGCTACCTATGAACAGGTGTACTTTACTTGGACGAAGGTTTATCATTTGTCTGTCAGTCTGTTCTGAGAACCAGATGCACAGATCGGATTAGACATGTAAAAGATTTATTAGGAAAAATACTTGGGGATGCAAAGGGAGCCCTATAAAGCCCTAAAAATATCCTGTTTCACCTATTCAACTCTCAACTTCTCTCCAAACCCTAGGCAAACACTGACCTTTTCACCGTCTCTATATTTTTGCCTTTTCTGGCCATATGGTTTGAACCACACAGTGTGCAGCCTTTCGAAACGGCTTCTTCCACGTAGCAATATCAGTTACTTCAGCCGTAGAAGGTTCTTCCGCTCCCCACGCCTTTTCATAGCTTGATCACTTACTTCTTTTGCTGGCTCCATAGTATTCCGTTATCTGAATGTACCGCAGTTAATCCGTCGTAGAACATCGTGGTTGCTTCCAATGTTTGACGGTGACGAACGAAGCTGCTATAAAACGTCACAGGTAGGTTTCCATATGGCTGTTAGTTTTCACTTCGTTTGAGTAAATATTAGGAGTATGATTGCTGGATCAGATGGTAAGAGCGCATTTAGTTTTGTAAGAGCAATGAGTGTGATCTGAAGGTTAAAGATTCATTTGTCTGCTGGTGGAGAAAAGGCCCCAGGGAAGGCAAGCCTGCAAACCAATTGAATACAGCAAAACAGATGCCACCATTCTAGGCAGGAGATGATGACAGGTGACCAGGCAGGCAACAGGAGAGAACCAGCATCTGAGAACTAAATCTGTCTTACGTATGGCTCATCCACGAATGGGTCTGTTTGCAAATAGGTGCTGCATCTTAAAAAGGTGCTTGAACCCCACCCTCTCCTCCCGCCCTGGTTATCTTGGGGTAGCTTCCGGTTCTATGATCACAAAGGTTTGGTTCAAACAGCAAGCAAAAGCTTCAAAAAGGACCCCTTTTTTTCCTGCAGTTCCAGAAGATGGTGTCGTACAATAGCTAAACCTAACAATTGAGCAGGATTTTCCTTCATAGTAATTATGCAATGATCAGTGTCTCTCTCTCTCTCTCTCTCTCCTTCTCCTGTGGAGAAAACGTACTAAATATATGTTCTATCTAAAATTGTTGTTTTTATTGTTATAAACCAGGACAAGCGAGGTGCTGTTTCATATTTAGCAACATATAATTTACCTCTTGTACATCTTCCTTTAAACTTGTGGTTACCTTGTCTCAAGGTAAAGAGCAGAAAACAATGAATTATTGTCATTATCTTCTAATCAAACACAGAGCCGCCAACGATGAATGTCATTGTGTCCTAATGGGGAAATAAGCAGCCAATTCTACAACGGTCATTATGGCGGCAAAATTAATAATGCTCTGACGTTCCCCCTCCCCATTTCTTATTTTCAACACCAATTAAAATTGTTTTCAAGTGTTTCTTCCTACGTTGTCTGAATCCCAGTTAGTAAAATGATTGTTTAGCAAATGCGATTTGGCAGTGAGAACTAAGGAATTCTGTTCCTTTGCATCGTGAGCCAAAGGAAGCAGAAGCATCCTGTGTTCTGGAGAAATCCTGCTTACCTTGCAGAGGAGGAGCAGGGATCTGGGAGGGTTTGGAAAGTCAAGTGGGAACTAAGCGACACTATTTTAAGTGACACACACTCATCGAACCCCACATAACCTCATGAAGTAAGTATTTCTAGCTTCACTGTGCCAGTAATGAATCTGAAGCTTAGGGGTTAAATCATTCCCTTCAGGAAGCACTGACGGGAGATGCTGGAGTCCAGAATGGACTTCTGAGTGTGTGGTCTCTGAGTCTGTGTTTATCCAGCAGCCTCCACCCTTCCTTGAGACCTATATCGTCTTGTCCCTACATAGTCAGGGTACCTATGTACACGTGCCATATGGTTAAAATGGAAGCTTGTCCAACAAATTAATAACGAGCTCCTGTGCTGGGAAACTTCTGTGTGCAAAGAGCCAGCCTAACTTATAAGGGACTCACCACTGCTTGCTTGCTGCTGGCTGGCTCTGTCTGACCACTCAACTTTGTTGGGGTTGCGCCATGTGCTCTTAGATCAGAGGACAGTAGTCTCGACTGGGCCTCCCACGGGGTTTAGAAATAAAGGTTTGTCGAAGTATAGCCACGCTCCTCCATCTCATGCTACGACGAGAAAAGTGAGTAGCGTCACAGAGACAACATCACAGAGACACCGTCGCTTCGCTGTTGGGTCCTGGGCAGAAAGCGTCCGCTGACCTCTGCCTTGGATGATCTAACGAGGAATTGTCGAGTGAAATTTCCTAGGGAGGGGTATTAACCAGGGCCAAGTCTCAGTACAGGTGGGAGTGAAAAGGATGTGTTCTGAGGTCAGAGGTCATGATGATCAGCTCTGCACCTTGACACACCGCGCGGTGGGGACGGGTCCCCAAAGTCCTCCCACCTCTGTTTCCCCACCTGCAAAATAGCAGAACAGGTATGCTCTAGGAGGATCAGGTGATGATTAAACAAACCAGTAGGTGTCCACGCTTAGGAGCAGAGCTGACACACAGAGCTCAAAAATACCACCGACTACTATTATGTATTTTTTCTAAACTTTATGACTTTGGAATCTAGATGTTTTTGTGTATCTTTAACTCAGTCCAATCCACTGATAGGACCCTGAAACCGCAGCCAGTAGAAACACGTCTCAGGCATCCCTGCTTCTCCCCTGTCCTCCCCTGGGCTTTTTCCTGAGGACTTGCCAGATTCAGGAAATAAAAACACAGGAGGTCTAGCTAAATTCGAATTTCAAATAAACAACAAATATTTTGTAGGATAAGTATGTGCAATATTGGGGATATACTGATGCAAAAAAAAAAAAAAATCCGCCTGTTAATCTGAACTTTACGTTTAACTGGAAGTCCCGTGTCCCGTCTGAGGAGCAGCACACAGCGTCCTGCATTCCAGCTCTGTGACAGTCTTCCATTCCCCGCGTGGCTCACCCTTAAGAGTGGAAGGCAGACATCGACCTCTTTGCCGTGGACCCCATCAGCCTTAGACAGAAAGATCCCTCCAGTCGCACCCTGAGCCCGGACCCGCCACCCCGTAGGGGGCAAGCAGGAACTCTTAGAGCGGGCCTTCCAGGCCCAGGCCTGGCCACTGAACGTGACCTGAGATTCCAAGTTCATGCAGAAACGGGGCTAAAACTAGGTCACAGAGGGTTCCGAAAGCCACTAGCACATCTCTGTCCGCCCGTCCCCAGGACTGGGGTCACTAGGTCTCATCGCACTGTTATTTCCAGAGCTCTGACTGCACTGCCCCTCCCATCTCCTCCCATGGTCTCCCCCGAAGCTGCCACAGGGCCAGGCTCCCCACTGTCGGGGCTGATGTGGGAGAAGGGAGGCCGTTCTGTCCTATGGTCTCTATGGAAATGTTCTCCCAAGTGTCACGTGTCCCGGTGCCCTGGGACGGGCAGGGCCCACAGCACCCACTCTGCCCAAGGCATCAGCTGGCCAGCTGGCTGCCCTGTTCTAGAGTGATCTCTGTCCCTGAAGACTCTTCCACCTCCTACAGAGATTCCCAGAGGCCCAGATCTGCCTGTGTCCTGCACGCCCCAACAAAGCCACAACGCCGAGAATTATCATGTGTCTCCAAGCTTAGCACTGTTAATACTAAGAATGAGATCCTCAGCTGCCTGAATAAAATGGTCAGACAGGAAGCAGCCTGAGAATGAAGACCCTTCTCGTTCACTGCTGCATCTTTAGGTGTCTCTTGGGTGACATAAGTATCTGTTACTTGAACAAATGAATGAACGAATGAATGAACGAAGCTTACAAATCACCTAGATGGTGGTCACTGAATATTGAGTTGCAGATCCCTGAAAATCTGATGAACGCTGTTAACATTTTATTTAGAAAAATGCCTGTGCGTGACACTTCGTACACGATTTGGGGGCCTCATAGCTCTCTTCCAGAGGATTAGACAGCTCATGCATCCAGGCTGAGAACTCGTTATCTCATTCAACCCCCTTCAACACCTAGATGAAGAAACTTGGCCTCAGAAGGATCAGGAGAATGGCTCAAGGTCACACAGCTCCTGAGGGCCAGCCCTGGGACCTGCGTTTCCTGCTTCCTACCTCACTTCCTGTCTCCTCCCCCTCCATGGCCTCTCCAGGCGTTCACCTTCTCATGTGCTCTCAGAACAAATAATCAGCCGTTCCATTTGGCTGGGTGGTTGAGCATTTCATTCAATTTACATTAAAAGTTCTGATTTTAATTTTTCTAATATTCCCATTAATAATGTCTGTTTAAGTCATCAGCTGGTTGCCCAATGTTAAAATATCTTTGAAACAGAAAATGAATGCAAATAATTAAAAGGGTGAAAAAAAAGTCTGGAGAAAACTATTCATTTGTCAATTTTGGCATTTAAAAAATGTCTTGGAATGCAGTGTTTGGGATAATAAAATATACGAAGTTTTTTTTAATAAATGAATTCCAATAATAATCCTGTCAGTTTATGCAAGCTCCATCATTGTCTCCGGAGGCACCATGATAAATCTTTCATGTGTACAAGAAGCTCTACTGAGTAGATTGTGTCAAATCCAGCCTGGCAGGCACTAGGAACACATAGGTGACTGAGAGAGTTTCCAGCCCGCAGGAAGGTCCTAGTTTAGCGAGGGACAAGGGAAAAGCATGAGACAGGAATGGAACGTGATCAGTACTAGGCTTGAGGGACATGCGGGGACCTGCGCATGTGGCAGGAGTGGGCCTGCGGGCTTGGATCTGGATTCCGGCTGGCCAGGGGATTTAGGCAGCTCAGAGTAGATCCTGGTACTGGAGGTGAGAACCTCGCAGGAGCAGCACGATGAGGTTAGGCTGACGGCGGAGCAGAGGGTCGTGCCAGCGCAGATGGACGTTTTCCGAAGATGTCGTGTGATGTTGTGAGCGCAGGGGGTGTTTTGCGACATCACTATGGAGTGGAGTGGATGAGGGATGGGACCCAAGGAAGAGATGAGCGTGGGGGGTGAGATGGGAGGGGCGTAGCCCTCAGGACAGTGCTGGCCCACGTGACCCAGTCTGTGCTCTATTTTATCTAGAATCTTCAAACTCCCATGTCGTGAGTTTTACATACACTGTTATGTTTTACAGACAGAAAAAAAAAGACAGAATTTTAGAAAACCTAGGTAACATACCCAAACTGAAACAATCGGTAAGTACACATCAAGCTTTGCATTCCGTGATGTCTGGTTTCATTCCATGCGATCTTTCTGTAGAACTATAATAATTACTAGGATAATAATCCTTTGCATTTATAGAGCGTGTTTTCAGTTTTCAGTACTCATTGGTAGCCCTGATTTTATTGAGATTCTGTAACAGACCAAGAAAGAAGACAAATAAAGAAAATCCTTCAAAAACTCGAGGATCAGAGACCAACTGGAGGCCTCTCCACTTGAACTTGGAAGGTCCTGGGCCTGAATTGAGGCTGTGGCCACCCAGCCCCATGATGCCAGAAAATGATAAACGACAAAAGAAATTGAGAGTTTGTTTTTTATTAAAGTGCAAGTGTTTATCTTATCACGGTTTATTTGAAAATGAGATCAAAGACATTTAAATTTTTAAATGAGCTCACCTCAACTGAGAAAATAATATAAGATAGATGGTCTCATTTTAATGAAAATCTCCCATGTGCTCGTGTTACCGACAAGCACTCATGAGGGAGTTAAAAGTAGATTTTGGAGAAAAAGACCAAACATATTTTAATATTCAATTCCAGTTTTGCCGATAAAAATATGTGCAAGTCCAAAATGTAAATAAGGTAAATCTGTCCAAGGCCTTGGAGAGGTGCAGCCGCTGAAGTTGGTTGAGGCGTTGAGGGTCCAAAGGTTGGCACTGGTCAACAGAGGCCACCCCGTGGATGTGGGGACACCACATACTTGGCTTCCCCATCTCTGTGCCCTCATCCAGTGTTTGTCACCGTCGACCACCTTCAGGGGATGTTGGCAACGTCTGAGGACAGGCTTGCTCATTGTAACCAGCATCTGATGGACAGACGCCAGGGTGGGAATCGGACGCCCCGTAGTGCCCAGGACAGCCCTCCTGACCGGGACTCCCGGACCCTCAACGTCAGCAGAGCTGAGGGTGAGAAGACCCGCCTCCATCTCAAAAAGAGAAATCTGGGTAAATTGAATTTGAATGAAATCGTGGTCTTTACCATCTTCTCCAGTGGCTTTGTCGATGGCTCTTTCCCATGCGGCAGACATGAGACTCGTGAACCAAACGGGAGCGTTTCCTGGGAGTCGGCGCCCTCCCCTGCTGTCCCCGGCGGTCGCAGCCTCCGCTGGCCTCGATGACCTGTCCCACCGCTCACCCGCGTCCACATCTCTGCCCCTGCCTCCCACACACGCACCCGCACCTGCCTCACCATCCCGGGGTCTCCCAGCCTCTCACACACTCACACGTGCACTCAAACTCATGCTCACCCACGTACACACTCACATAGGTAGAGGGACACACACATGCGTGCATTTGCACGGACTCACTCGCTCACACACATGCATATGCACTCTCGTACTCACACTCACACACTAACGTGTGCACTCACCCACACTCACTCATTCACACACATACATGTGCACACACCTGCACTCGCACACGCATGCACACACGCGCACACATGCACACCCTCACACGCACATGCATTCACCCCGACACAGTCACACGTGCACATACACGCACTCGCACTCACTATCTCATACACATACTATCTCATGCATGCACTCACATTCACACATACACGCACATATTCACTCACACACACTCACACATGCACACATTCTTTCCCACTCACACACATGCACATGTGCACACACCTACATTCACACCCTCACATGCAATACACACAGCACAGACATGCACACTCTCACACGCACACGCACACTCACTCTCCCCACACACACTCACACACATGCTATCTCACACAGCATGCCTCTCTCACACACATGCACACACACACATACACAGGCTCACACATACTCACACACCCCGGGGCCTATCCTCTGCTCCGTCGTCCCCTCCTCCGTAAGGCCCCTGGGACCAGCCCGTCGCTCCCGCCGCCGCTGGGTGTAGTGTCCCGCCTCTGAGCCACACCTTGGGCACGTCTCCATGACACCGCCACACTGCCTTCTCCCCAACTGCGTGTCCGTCCCCCACATCGGACTCCGAGCTCCGAGGCAGCAGCCTTGCTCCGCAGCTCGTTAGTGAGAACTAGACAAGTCGCTATTGAGCGAACCAACGGCTGAACGCTGAGGCTCAGGCGGACACCTCCGGGACTGCGCTGCCGCGAAAGCATCCTCATCCCGCCAACGCCGCGTCATACCGGCCCCGCGACGCTACACAACCGCTCCCTTCGGACCCCACTGACGTGGGACCTGAGCCCCTTTGCTGAGTGAGGGAACTCCGTGCTCCTGAACGTGTCTCCCTCACACCCTCACACGGGGACCCTCTCAGCCTGGTGGGTTCTCATCCCCGCTCTCCACTTGGTTTCCCGGCCTGGGGTCCACGGCATCACACGCGAAGACAGGCCCCCCCACCTCCCAGGCTGCTCCTTCCACCTAGGGGGCTAATAGAGTACCCTTTCCAGTCCCCTAAAGAGGCTCAGGGGAGCCCCCAAGTCGACACTGTCAAGCTCGAAATAACCTGAACGTGCTATTTTCTTTTTCGCCAGTCCTTGCCTTCACATTTGCATGGAACGAGCAAAGCTTTTGGTCTCGGTGTTTCAGGCAAATGCATTAAAAAGATGAACATTTTAGTTAATGTTCTAAGAAGATTTCCAAAAGCAGTTTTGACTGTGTACTATTAACAGTAATTAATTTCCAGACTGGGGCCAGCCGCCCGATTAGGGGAATGCATATTTTAATCAATTTCTCTGCTCTGCGCTGGTTTGAGGTCGTTAGGTGGGCGCTTTCGGCTCCGCCCCTTTGGTTAACCTGAGGCATTGCAGTGAGCCTCGCGGTGGTTTGTGAGCATGAAGTGCAGAACCGGAGCTGACCTCCAGCCAAGGAATCAGGCAGAAGGACTCACAGCGATCGCTTCTGAGGTCGGAGCTCCTGCCCGTGCACGGGGACCTGTGTGGGTGTCACAGACCTGGCCAGTGACTGCTCTGCCCCCAGCTCGCAGGGCACCTTTGTGCAAGCTAGAAAAAAACATGCTCTCTTCTCAAAGGGGTACCACACCCGGTGGCAAGTGAATGGCTTCAAGAGACGTCTGCACAGTAAACACCCTGCACGACTGTATGTGGGGGTCTTGGTCAGTGAACATGGTTTTCATTCCAGGATGCTGGCCCCAGAAGCCCCAGACCGCCTTTGCCCCATGGTGAATGTTCGTCTGTGACTTTGTGACATCCTTTGTACCGGTTTTAGAGTTTTCTAGGTGATTAGGTAGACATGTGTTTTTTCCTGCTTTTGGAAATTGTAGATTCCTTGAGAACCAAGCCCTCGCTCGGCCCGCCCGGCACAGTCTCACATACATAATAGGCGAACTCTAATTGTTCTTCAGATGGGACATCATGTCCCCTGTGGAAGTCAACCACTTCTTTCGTTCAGTCTGTGTGTATGTATAGGAACGTGTAAATGTGTGTGTCTCCATGTACATGTACATGCTAACATGTACATGGATGTGCATTTGAATAAGGCAGATAGAATACACGCATACATTTAGCAAGCATATGTGTCAATATGTGTGCATTGCATGTGCCAGCAGATCTGTAATGTTTGTGTACATGTATACATGTGTGTAAGTTTACATGTGTATATACACACAGGTAAATGAGAATGTGTTTGTGTGCTGTGCATATGTGTGCTTATACATGTAACATATGTGTGTTATAAATGTGCACACGTATGCATACAGGCAAAAGGGGCACCAGCCAGTTGAGTTGACTCATATTAAGAAATACTTACAAAAGTCCCACGCAGTGGCAACTACTTTGTCCCATTGGTCAGAATCCAGAAAAGAGAAGGCTGATCACTATTTATTTGTTAGCATTGCAAGCTGGACCTCCGTTGCTACCCCAAATGAAATCAGGCTTTCATCACCAAGGAAAGGGTGAGAAGGGATATTGAGTAGGCAATAGGCGGTCCTGCCACACACCTACTGTATGTCTCTCCGACAGGACGAAATTGGATGCCATAAAGGAACATACGTGCCCAAGGTCCTCCCAGAGTTTTCACACTGTCACTTCTCACGCCGAGATTTTGATAAGGACGAGGAGGCAAGAGCATGATCTTGCATGCTCTGACGATGACTCGAGACAGTCTGCAGTAATTTGTTTAGAAAGTGTTGCATTGGTTTCTTTTCATGGATGGTGTTTAATCAATTCACATAAATGTATTTTCTCCTTTATATGTCTAAAGAAAAGGCATTTGCATCCCAAGCTCATCCACACCATTCACTCTTTTGCGTCGTCTGTGAGCATGGGCACTGGAAGGAGCCAACTGTCTCACACCTGGTTCCTCCGACATCTTCTATCCAACCCCATCAAACCCCAAAGTCAGGGGACGAAGTGAGAAAAGGAATAAGACGGAGGGAGGAAAAACCCAAACAAACAAACAAACCAAGACCAGCGGGAGATCCGCAGAATGATCTGTCTCACCATTCCAGCTGCCCACACATATTTCCTGACCAGTCTCTACCTCACAGCCTATTACTCATGTCGCGAATTCATTATTTAACAGCGTACTTAGGAGAGAATGAGAGAGAGACAAGGAAGTGAAGCCGAAATGTCTCACAGGCTTTATTTGAAACTGTAAGCAAATTTAGTTCTTGGAAAGGTTGCCAGTTCGGTATCCAGGGACTCAGCCCTTCAGCTTATCCACAAAACAGGAAGCAGCAGGCAGAGCTGTTTACGGATGGCACCTCCCACAGCCATCGAAGGGGAACGCCCGTGGTTTGGGTGAACTTGATTGAATCTCTAGGCGATTTCATTGTGGACTATCTTCATTCCCACCAGGAATAAGGTTGTCCACACGGATTGGTCACTTACAAAGATGAGGCAAAGAAAATGTCTTCCCCAGTGTGATGATTAATTTTATTTATCAACTTGGCTGCACCACGGTGTCCAGATAGTTGATCAACCTTTTATGATGAGATTTAAATTTAAATTCGCAGCCTTTGAGTGAAGTAGATGACCCTACAGAATATGGGTGGGCCATGCTCAGTCAGTTGAAGGCCTTAATAGACCAAAGACTAATCCTGCCAGATCGAAAAGAAATTCTGCCAGCGGATGGTCTTAACACTCAAACTGCAACTGTCTCTTGGGTCTACAGCATACCAATCAGAGGATTTTTTGACAACCCATTCTAAAACAATAACCAGCCCACCACTGAGAAAGTGTGACCATCCAAAGTCAGGTTCCTAGATGTGTGTTAGCTTGAGTGATTCAAGGAATAGAGCCACCCGTAGGTCATCTTTGCAGAAGGGCACTTATTATAAAGATGTGGAGAAAAGCAATAAGAAAATAAATATTACAGATCAAATAAAATAATCATCATTATTCTTAATAAAGGAGAAGCATTATTTATGATCACATATTCCAGATTCAGCATGAACATAGCCAAGATGCATTGCCTGAACTTTTCATTATGTTCCAACCCATTATATTTCTTACCCTAGGCATTTAATTTATTTTTCCCATCCAAGAAACAGCAGTGTTCTCTCTGTTCTTACAGGCCTTTGATACAAGGAAAGCCAGTCACCTTTACCACAGATGAAACCAAAGGAGACACAGCCATTGACCATTCTCTCCAGGTACTTCGAGCACTAGACACACCACTTAAAAAGGTGAGACCCCAGCAATGCACTATACCCAGGCAAGGTCGGTCGCATGCTACTCTTTCTGCATGATCAACTGTTCCTCCCCTTTTTTTTTCTGCCGTAGTTGTAGTAATTGCTGCGGTTATTGTTGGGGGTGGTTGTGGTGGTCGTGGTGGTGGGGATCGGGGTAAAGGACATGCTCTACAGGGCATCAAAGGTCTCCCTTTGATGACTGCCCATTTGCAGGTATTTGTATGGGGTCCCTATCTGTGGTCAAATCTATACCCTAGGTATGTTAACCATCAAGAATTCATTCTCTACACCGCTCCCGTTAGGAAAGGTATCTTTTAATGGTTCTATAAAAGCATTTTGGCATGTACATAAAGAATGGCAAAGTGCCAATGCGTCATTGTGGACAGAATCTGTAGAGAAAACGTCTGGGAACAAGACTCTGGATGATGGAGTACCAGCCAATAAGCCAAGGCCAGGTCCAAGAAGAACACATTATCACCCCGCTGGGTCCAGCACAGCTACTTCACTTGGTAATGGATTTGAAGGCTGAGGTACTCTCCTTATATTTCAAGTTAATGCTCCCTCTCTTTCCTTCCTTCTAGGAAACCACAAAACCAAGGTAGAGAGAGGAAGCCTGGGGTAATGGAAGGGGCCCTGGGCTGAGGTCAGGGGACCCGGCTCCCAGTCCATGTTGCCGCTAGCTCACTGGCAGGCATGGCACAACTCCCTTCTTTGCTCTAGGCCTCACTTGCTAAATGAGGCGATTGGACTAAAAATTTCTGAAGACTTTTTTCGATTTTAACGAACTGCCAGAAAGACCCATGACTATGCAAAAAAAAAAGGATTCCTTCCCAAAATTAAAATGTTGAGCTGAGCCCACAAGTATAATTTTTAATGGTAAGTCAGCCCAGCTGAGCACAAACCCCCTTTCACTGAGAGTTTCCCCAGCCCCACCACTCACAGGGAAGGGCACTCAGGCATTCTTGTTTTTACCAAGTGACCACGACCTCCTGACCACAGTTGATTGGCCCAAAGGTGAACACCTAACTTTAAATGTGTCAATCAGATTATCTCTTCCCTGAATAGGAGTTGAATCATAAACCAATGGGGTGGATGGAGGGAGGTGAAGTATTCTGATTGGCTCTTACTAGGTCACAAGTCTACCCTGGGAGTCATAGTGATGGAGAAGCCAAAGTCAGTATCCCCAAACCACTAGATCTAAGCAAGATTATTACAGAATTGAGGATGGAGGGAAGCAAGGCATGAATTGATGACTTTTCTAAGTCTTTTTACAACAAACTCAGAGCCAGAGAGAGGGGGGCTGGACGTTTAAGTGTGGGAGCACATGTAGAGACACACGTGAATTTCCATAGTTTCTACTCCACATATTACTGAAGTTCAGTACTAAAACTAGCTTTATGGGAAGAAATGGAACTTAGCAAAAAGTCACAGTAAGAAGAACAAATACTGACTCTCTATTTGTCAAAGTAGGTACTGGTAATTCATGCCAACCTGACTTTACTCCTGAGAGGGAAGCTACCTCGGACCAGTTCTTAGGACAGCCAGTGGCATCTGGGATGTGAACTTTTAATTCTGATCTATTTTGCCTTTGTTTCTGAGACATACTAAGTGATAATCTGTATACCAATGCAAATGAAAGATTAGATTGGAGCAGAAGAGGAAAGATTGCAGTCAGTACATGAAACTGGAAAGCCATAAACCGGGCATGAGGGTGAGGATGAAAGGCTTCTGAGATACAGGCAGCATCATAAGCAAAGGCAAGAAGATGTGACAACACATAGCATGGACCACCTTGTAAGAGAAACTAAATTGCCCCAGAAGTGGGTAAGGAAATACAGTGAGAAACGAATCAGCAACTATAATGGGTGACCCAAAGCAAGGATTTCGACTTTCTGCAGTATGGAGTAGGCATGAGAATTACCTGAGAAGCTTATTATAAATGTTGTCACAGGATTGGAAACAAACCAAAATCCACCAAAAAAGTAGTGGTCAAATATGCTTTTATACCCATACAATGAAATACACTGCAGCTGATAAAGGGGAAAATTTTATATACTAATGAAAATAGCCTCCAAGACAGATGGCCAGGTAACAAAGGCAAGATGAGGAACGGTGTATTGGGTGCTGCCATTGTGTTAAAAATGCTCATAACTTATATGTACAATGAAAATGATGAAGTTTCTTGGAGTAAAGAAAATGAATGACTGGCATCCAGCGGTAAGAAAGAATGATTCTTCATTGGGCATACCATTTTAGTGCTAAATTTGCGTACCAGGAATCTACATTATGTCACCAATCAATTGACACCGATCATCATGTCACCTCAATTAATTAATGCAGTGTGTGAGAGTGTGTGTGTGCGTGTGTCCTTAATGCAGGCACTGAGCCCTGTTACCAAATTCTGGACCTGTGGCTCTGAAGGGGGCTAGGGGAACTGCATTTCACTGAAGACCTTCTCTCCCCTCCCCTCCCCACACCCCGTGTTCCTGATTCAGAACCACACTTCACTAACATGGCATTGACACCTAGGATCCACCGAAGGTCCCGTTTTGGACAAGGCATTCCAGTGTGGTTGAGACGGTCGATTGAGGAAGCGAGACTAAAGGCAAAGAAAGCAAAAAAGAGGCTGCTTATTTCCAACATCAGAGTCGAGGGGCTAGACAAGGGCCAAACCAATCAGATATGATTAAAGGAGATAGAACCAACTGCTCTCAGAAGCCCCACGCAGGTGTGAGAAGCCATTGATGACTCTGGCCTGGCCATCTGCATGGTGATGCTCCTCCATGTTCTTCTACTAAAAAGACACAGCTGATGACAGAGGAGATGCCAGCACTGCCACCTCCCCCAAGAGTATCCTGTGATCCAGCTATGCTGAGCTAGCTTTCACTAAGCCCGTTGCTGTCTCTCAGGCCTCCACGTTTTAGAGCACACGGTTCCTCCTACCTTTCCCTCGTGTCTGCCTAGAGAACACCTGGTCACCCATCACACCACAGTTTCACCCCCAGACTTCTAGGAAGCTTTCTTATATCCCTCTGACATTTTGAACTCTCTCCACAAGGCAGCCCATAATTACCTTGGCCTCTATACCCGTCTGTCTGCCCCGCATGCTTGTAAGCTCCTGAATGAGGACTGGTCCTACTCGCCTGAGTACCTCATCACCCAGCAGAGGGGCAGGCTGCCCTCGTGCAGAATAGCCATTGGTAATAACCATCTGCCAGGCAGAGAGCCTCCATCCCGCTGTGTGGGAGAGGGAGTGGAGGTCGGGCACATGGAAGGAGACACCGTCTCTCTTCCCCATGAGCTGACTGACAATCTGGGACCCTCCAGAAGACAGAAAGTCTTGAGGCAATACGCCCTCTCTCCACAACTGGAGGTTGGGGGTAGACTAGATAATTGAAGTTCTCCAGGATTCACGCTTATCTGATTGAAGCAAAGCCAAGTTTGCCACAGGATTGGGTTCTGTGCTGTGAGATAGCGGCCTTTGATGGCAAATAGAAACTACATCAAATGGGTGTTTGTAACATCTGGATACCTGGGCTTATGTTTATGCCTTACGGTTTGTAGACCAGTCAAAGCATCCCCATGTGTTTTAGAAGAGTCTTTTTAAAAAATATATATAAGCTGTGTAATATTGATTTTCTAAAGAAAATGTGTATATCCACTGCACACCTTGGTAAGAAAGTGCAATGGAGAACACACACCTGTGGTGTCTGGGAAATCGTAACGTACAGCTTCTTTCCTGATTTGTAAAGAAGAGAGAAGGGGAGGAGGGTGTATCAAGAAGCGAGGCGAAGCCTAATGAAATTCTGAGCTTCTTTAGAATCAGAGGTAAGTGTGGCTGTATCGTGGCCAAAAGGATGTAAAACATTTAATACCATCTCTGAGCACATCGCAAGAGCTCTGAATAGGATCCCAGAATTTCACAGCTCCCTCCCCGGAAACTCGGAGTCTGAGGCTTGGGGAGGCGTACATGCTGCAGACTTGGCATCCCCGGGGCTCTTCCCCTTTGGGAAGAAGAAAGCTGTGGCTTCCGTCATCTGGGTCCTGGGGGTGGGAAACTGCAGTGGCAGCTTCACTTCCTGAATCCGAACCCACCTGACTCTTGGAGGAGTCATTTCAAAAGTTGTGTCAATACAGCCTCTCTGCTTCCCAGTCTGGAAGTCCCAGCCCATACACAGTTCTCGTGTCGAAAAGGAAGAGGGAACTGGTCACCACTGCCTCCCCAGTTAATGCAGGCCAACTGATTACTGCCCAAAAGAATCCTCTTCTGGTCAGTCGTGACATTGTCCAACTTTTCAGCATTCTGGGCATGCAGCATGGCCTGGCAAGAAGAACAGCAACGTGGGGAAGGCGAGCACTTGCCCGGGTCTTATTATGTGAAGGCCATGTTCTAGGACTTCTGCTGACATTAACTCTTTAGTCCTCTCAGCCATCAACAGCTGATCTTATTCTAAAGGCAAGGCAAGGGTAGACGAAGAGGCGACATCTACGGCGAGGCTGGACAACTGTTGAAGTTAGTCATTGGGCGGGAATCCTAGAGGTGAAGAGCTTATGGGAAACTCAGACGGGCAAGTGAAGATGGTGGCATTAGACGGTGAGCAAGAGGTTCTTAAATTTGAGGGGACAACAGAATTTCCAAAAGAGTGTCATAACCATCATCTCCGTGAGACTGGAAATAAACTAATACCCAACAAGAGGATTCTGGTTAAATAAGCTTTGGTGCAGCCATCCAATGGAATGAGCTATAGCTGTTGAAATAGGGCAGATCTATTTTTACTGAGGGGGATGATCTTAAAGATGGATGATCCTGCAACAAACGCAAGATAAACAATGGCATCCTGTGCTAGCACTGGCTTAGAAAATCCACCTTCCCATACTGATGTATAAGAGGGTGTGTGTGTGTGTGTGTGTGTGTGCGCGCGCGCTATGCTAGCACTAGTTTCCATGCACAAATTGATTCTTAGGGCTAAGGGCAGAGGGAGCTGTGCAGGAGTGATCAGAGGAATAGAGAGAGTCTTCTGGGAAGCAGAGGCTAAGGAAGGAGATGGGGCCCAATCCTGGAACGTGTTATCAGCTCGAGGTACTCAGATAATGCACAAAGGGCCTGAGGGATGGCACGGGGAGATAGAGAAGCAGCAGAGGACTTCAGGTAGAGGGTGGCCTGCTCACTGGTGGCGCTGTGGTGCTCACAGATTTGGGAGGGCGGGTCCCTCCTGCGCATTCCAACAGCCAGCTAAGGCTTATATACTAGAGGCCATACTAGAAGCATGCCCTTCGTCCTGTAGCCCCCTGGGCTGGTGCATCCATCAATCCTCAGGAGCTGATAACTCCCATGAGATCACTCTTCAGCAGCTTCGTCTGCTGGTGTGGCACTCCACGCAGTCCAGGTGGGCCCTTCCAACACCCACTCCTAAGAGCCACACTAAACGCTCCCTCTGTGAAGCTTTCCGCAGCCTCTCGGTGGATGGAGCAGTCTCCGCAGCCTGGTAGGCACTGGTCTCGCCGTCTCTCAGTGCGATGCCCCATCTCCCCACAAGACTGTGAGCCCCTTAAGGACAGGGCGTGTATTTAACTTGTCTCTGAACCACCAGGCCCCTAGCATAATCCTGGTCACAGAGGAGTGGCCAGTAAATGTTTCCTGAATGAACAAGTAAACGGATGAGGGAGAGAAGGAAGTGGGGGAGGGAGAGAGGAAATATGGAACCAGGCTATTGGCCCTCTAACATGGTCTCAGAAGGCTTAGAGAAATAAAAAATTTAAATTAAAATATTTCCCAGGTTCTAAAGTCACCGTTTTAAATAACAAGGCATGCAGACTTATGCCCCACTTTGCCCATGTGTGTTTCATAGTGCCCATGTGTGTTTTCATCGAAAGAGTTTACATTTTTAAAAATTTTCTTCACCATATCCACTCTCAAGATTGTTCAGCTACCGGAATTTAAATGTGAAGCAGAAAGATGAGATGATTAAAAGTAATGTAAGAGGAAGGAGGTGGCGACGTGGATTCTGCATGGCTGGTCACCTTGAACCTGTCACTTGGCCTTTCTGAGTTGAGTTTCCCATCTTCGGAATGCAAAGAGCAGCTCTTTTCATCTTTATGAGATTGTTTGATGCGTAAGTGTCTTGCAAATGCCAATGGGCTCTTCAAATGTGACATTATTTTTCCTTCTCTATTTAGCTTTAAAGAGATTGTAAACACATGGAGGGAAGAACCCCGTCTTCCTCACTGACGCACCAGAGCCTAGCACGAAGTTCCACACAGTGGACCCTCAGTACTGCTTGCTGAACCGGGCTGGGGGCTCTTTGTGTGTGGGTGTACAGACATTATCCGTTGACATGGACGTGGATGGAGAAAAGGTCAGACACAAAGTTTCAGACACCAGGTTCTCAGAGCTATTGTGTATTCACGACTTTTGATGTGGGCCAGCAAATAATTGGGTGCACACATTGTCTCGAGTAGTGTGCCATAGACCTAGAGGTTGTCAAAATTGCCCCCACTGGTCACTGCCATTGCCTGAACTCACGCGTACTTGTGTAATATACATAGACCTACCATCAGGCTCATCTCTAAATTCTAATTTGTGGGAGGAAGATTTGTCAGAAAATCCAGTGTCTTTCAAAGCCTCATGTAGCCCTTCCATTTGACTCTCTTCCCAAACTGGAGCATGCATATGAACAAAATTGAATTCTGCCCATTAATTTGAAGTCATTCTGTACTGATATAACATTTCAACTCTGCCAACACAGTTTCTATTTCTGAGTAATTCTTTATTCCAAATTCTTCAAATTGGCATTCTCTCATAATACTAGGCTCCAGTCTCTGTGGAGCATTGGAGGCTGCATATGTCCCCAAAACATCTCTGCTTGCTTCAGAACTTTGCAAAGAACTCTTCCGGCTCATTCATGTTCCATGATGCTCAAGAGGTAGCATCTTCTGGATCCTTTGACTTCCAGTTTGAGTCTGGTATTTATCATTGTGGTTCAAAAACAGTTTCACCGGTGTGGAGGGGAATAAAAAAGTCTCCTTGACCCATGCAAAGAAGGAATGCAGGAGAATTGGAAGGCACGAAGCTAAACCCACAATGAAAGTAACATTCTTGCAAGTGGACCACCCAGGTATTTTCCTGTAAAATAGGTAATGAACAGAAAGTGCTTCCAAGAGGAGGTCGCTCATCGATGGCCCTTTGCACCGGCCATCTCTGACTAGAGGGTGCAGACTGCATGTGATGAGCACTCTGGGCGTTCTGAAGAGACAGCATCTTTGGGGCTCTCCAGAACTTAGATCCCCAGGAAAGGTTTGGAAATAGAATGAGCATCAGGGAGATGGCAGAGCAGCGAGAATCCCCTTCCAGGAAGTCCCCTAAAGACAGGGAGCCGAGGGGAGTGCTGTGGATCATTCCTCTCTCGTGATTTTCCCTCATCTCCCCCTCTATCCATCTGGGGAATACAGTAGCATCCTCTAGTCCTTCCACCTTAATTTTTCTTAGCCATTATGAACTCTTGTATTCTCTGCACCAGGTTGATTGACATAGAATTTATCATCCAGCCAGAATATTTTGAGAGTTAACTTAGATGACATTAATAACAACAATATGATAACAGCCATAAAAATAAGACTCTCTCAGGCAAATAAGAACATCTGGTTACCTAATATTAGAATCTTTTAGATCCTAGTTACAAATATATGTGTGTGTGTGTGT